>NC_074692.1:20149503-20224503 GCF_029448725.1 Salvelinus fontinalis
TGATGTTCAGTGTGTGGTCGATAGCCTCAAGTTGTGGCATGCTCAAACACACACACACACACACACACACACACACACACACACACACACACACACACACACACACACACACACACACACACACACACACACACACAGAGATATTGGAGCTGACCCTTTGCAGAGACAGGGCGGGATGTGACTGGGTTAAGAATGGTTCAGTAGAGTGATAAAGTACCATGTCCATCCACCCATGTTCTGACCCTGCAATAAGTCACACACACACATACCAATACATAAACACACACAGACACACACACACACACAAAAATACATATTGATCCAAAAACAAGCTAGGCTTAAATAAAAAGATGTTTAAAGGTGTTTTTAAAACAGCAATGACAAAAAATACAAACATACATTTCTTGTTCTCATCTTAAAATCTAGCCAATGAAGGCTGCAGGATGCAAGAGATTCATTGATCTCTCCTTTTGTTCCTCTCAAACACCATCCCCATCACACACAGACACACACACACACACACACACACACACACACACACACACACACACACACACACACACACACACACACACACACACACACACACACACACAGACACACATAGACACACACAGAATGCAAAAGAGTATGCAGAGCCACTGGATTTCTGTCAGGCATTAATCACACACACATAAACAAGCTCTCTCTCACACACAAGCACACACGTGTGCTTGTGCAGGGTTAATAGTGCAGGTGTCCTTTGAAGAGTTTCCCCCACTCCCCTCGCCCCGTGGACACTGCGCCGATGCTGATTTAAATAAAACAATCAGCAAACACGTGCTGGACAATTCTGCCTAATGTTCAATCGGCTGCACTCTGACACAGGGCCACTACACAGCTCATTCTCATTCAAGCAGGCCTGCTATGGAGCCTGGCAGCATCACAAGTCAATGTGTTGGACTGGAGAGCGAAGAGAAAGGGGAAACAGGCCAAAGGGGGCGAGTGGTGTGGAGGAGTACGTTTGTGTGTGCAAGAGGAACACTTGTTTTTTACTATACCTTTTGAAGAGAAATGTTAGCCTGAGAAAGGTTGGAAATGTTGGGTAGGCAGAGGGATGGACGTGCCTAAAATGGAGTATAGACTCTGGTGACGACGCCCCGTGTGAAACACTTATACACCCATCTCAGCTACAATGTAAACCCCTCACATACATCTCCCCAGCTCCCAGCACAGGGACATAGGAAGGAATGAGAGAGCGAGAAAGGGAGAGAGAAAGAGAAACAGAGAAAGAGAGAGAAAAAAGGAGAGAGGGGCAGTAAACTGACAACAGTAGGATATTTATTCTCTTTGGGGAAAAAAGCGAGAGTTCCTCGTCTTATTTCCATACCATCCCCGAGATAACATCTCTCTCTGTCTTTCTCTCTATATTCCACATCCATGATATGGAATATAGAGAGAAATCCATGATCCATGATCCACATCCATGATATGGAATATAGAGTCTGCATAAAATTAGCTGCTTGATAGGGGGAATGTGTCCAGAGGGGCTTATTTCCAGTGCTCGCCGATACACGCTGCTCAACCCCACATATTCCTCAGCAACAGCTCTGAATCTGATAGACACGGCAAGGCCCTTTTAAATAGTCCCCCACAGAGACTGTTTTAGAGATGAGGAGAAAAATTAAGCATAAAATTATTAAATTCTTCCTTGAGATTGTCTTCGTATCCAAACTGTCACTTTGATTGTTCCCGCCCCACCCAGCTGGCTCGGCAACTCCAACCAACGTCAAGGGTTTCTGAAAGAGGAAGTAAGGGAAGAGAGTGTGTAGCATTGGTAGTATGTGTGTGTGTGTGTGTGTGTGTGTGTGTGTGTGTGTGTGTGTGTGTGTGTGTGTGTGTGTGTGTGTGTGTGTGTGTGTGTGTGTGTGTGTGTGTGTGTGTGTGTGTGTGTGTGTGTGTGTGTGTGTGTGCGTGCGTGCGTGCATACTGTATTTGTTGTTTGTCCTCATTACCAGACAACAGGATCTCTGAACCATACAAGTTAGGGAGTTCTTTCTATTCCTGACATCACCTAGCCTTCATCTCCAAACCCTTCACAACCCTTTAGAACAGGGGTCTTCAACCTTTTCTTGCTCAGGAACCCCCTCCCAGGCAAACCGGTGACCCAGGAACCCCATCATACGTTAGCAAAAATAAATGTAGCATTAGCTGAATGATATTGGCAAGGACAAGTAATCAACATTTTAAAATGAATAGATTTGGTAGACTTATTTTGACCTTGTCATATAATAATTGGAAGAGGAAGTGTCACATGCTTTTTAAACAACAGGTGTAAACCAACAGTGAAATGCTTATTTACGGCCCTTCCCAACAATGCAGATTTAGTTTTTGTTGAAATAATAGAAAAATAATATCACAAGGAATAAATACAAGTAAGGATAACTTGGCTATATACACGGGGTACCAGTACCCTGTCGATGTGCTGGGGTACAAAGTAATTGAAGTCGATATGTACATATAGGTAGGTATAAAGTGACAAGTAGGGCTGGGCGATATATCAAATGAATTTGCTTAATCTGAATTTGTTTTAGTGCGATGTTTTTATAAACGTTCTATGTCTTTTTGGTTTCCTCTTTCCTCTTTCCCTTAAATCGTTCTGTGTTGTGTGCACTGTGCACCTTCCCACTAGCACACATACACTAAGCTCCTCCCCCTGCCACTCACAACAACAATGATGAAAGATAACTTCTTCCTCTCTGACAACAAGGAGTTTGAAGTAGTTTCCACTAGTTACCACAAACACAAAGTCATAATTGGCTATATCGTCAAAATTCATGAAAACAAAAATATGCTTTTTGGTTGTAATTTAAGGTTAGGGTTAGTCATAAGGTTAGAAATGTGATTAAGGTTAGGGTTAGGTTTAAAATCCCATTTTAAGAAGATAAATTGTAGAAATACGTGGGCTTTATGACTTTGTGGTTGTGTTAGTGACGACCGTTTAAACTCGGCTATTTAGATTTGAGTTTTGGTCAAACAGAATCGGTCATAAGGACAGTGAAACGCTTAGAGACATTATTTTACTGCGAGAACTTAACACTCCCAAAATATTGAACAAAGAGATCCTACTAAAACGAGAGTATCAATGAACATGATTGTGGAAAATTTATGATAGTTTCTGTCGCATGCGGCACCAGGTACCGCTAACAGCATTTTAGCCACAGACTGTCATGTGCTAGCTGTCTAGTCTGTGTTTTATAAATGTGCAATAAGCATAAAAATACGCATTTATATAAGGAATTGGAAACCTCAAGGCCACTTGATTTCTGTCACGACTTCTGCCGAAGTTGGTGCCTCTCCTTGTTCGGGCGGCGTTCGGCGGTCGTCGTCACCGGCTTTCTAGCTGCCACCGATCTACGTTTCTTTTTCCATTTGTTTTGTCTTGATTATACACACCTGGTTCCCATTACGTTATAATTTATTCCCTATTTAACCCTCTAGTTCCCACATGGTTTTGTGCGTGTTTGTTCTTTGTTTAGTGTTCAAGATTTCTATGAGCTGGTGTGTTTTCCCTGCGTGGAAATTTTGTTGTTTCTTTTTTCAAATAAAGTACTCAGTTCTGTGTCCTGCGCCTGACTCCGTCCTAACCGTGGCACATTGACACATGACAATTTCAATATCTTAACAAAGTGGCTATGTTGTTCAAACAGTTGGAGATGGACAGGAGGGTGCATTCATAACAGTTCAACTGTTCTGCCTTGTTAGCAAGAAAATAGATCCAAGTTGGCTCGACTTTAAATATAAAGATTAGCTGGCTACTCACTAGCACATGGGATTGTGCTTGAGATATTGTTTTTACGAGACCTGTGTTCATTGTCTATAATGCCTGCTTCAATACATTAGTCATTATTAGTGGATATGCATTGTGCATGGTTCTGGTAAAACAATTTATCAAAAATGGCATTTTCATAGACAGACTTGAAAGCCAGATCAGTGATTATTGCAAAAAAATCAGGTAAAACTATTTTGATAAAATAATGAAATTATTAGTGGGTCGTATGGTTGTGGAAGGCTTATTTTTAGCCTAGATATAATTTGACATGCAGTGTTTAGACCTTTGATGGTGCAACAAAGCTTATTTAGAAAATCGAGATATACTGTATATTGTGACGGTAATTGAATAACCGTGTAACTGACGGTTATGGATGAAGACTGTCATGAAAATAAAATAACTGTCAAAATCATTTAAATAGGCCTACATTCATTTTAGGATAAAAAAAATATACATAGATATATTAACTTTGTTTTCATGTAGATAAACTTGACCTAATAGCGGGAGTGTTTACTAATGATTATAAGCAATTGTTTTGCTAACGTAATCCGTCTATTAAACGTTCTGCATCTCCTTTTCAAAGTGTTCTTTGATGCCGGAACAGCTAATCTGCTAGATGTACAGGGGTGTAGAGCGCTATAGGCTATGGCACTTCAGTAAAACACAATTCATGTGGGGACTTTCTTTTATACAAATGCACATTTTCATTGCTTGCTAGTAAATAAATGAATTGATCTTCTTTAAAAAAGGTTGGATGTGTCTGGTCTATTCATCAATTATATCAACAAGGTTGTTCTGGATCTGAGACCTACAGCCTAATTTACTAATCTTGTGTCAAATGCACAATGTGCTAATCCTCTTCAACCTGGCATGGTATAATTTGATACGGAATATTTTCTTACTGTATAGACTAATCATTGCTGATCAGGCCCGGTCCTGGATGATAGGCCGCCCTAGACGAGAAAAATTGGTGCCCTCCTATCCCTGTAAAGTACAATAGTAGACAAGGCTATACAGTGTCGGCCTGTAATGCACTTTTATGAATGCCTATGTGGTAGCCTACCATTTGTAAAACAGGCAATTTACCGTTAATCCCTGTCATTTGGTTACATTAATTTCTGTTAATGCATGTATTAATTACAGCAATTTACCGTTCTCATTCTCGGAGTGAAAACGTTGTTTGCAGAGCTCATAACCTGCTACACTTGTGAGAAACAAGTTTTTTATTTACGCACTCCATGTGAGCAATAACATTGTGTCTGGGTTCTCTGTCCTGTTAATGTCGATGGAGCACTTACAGAAATATCTGGCCTGCTTCTCGCAAATGTCAAATGTAGAAAAGTGCCCAGCTGGGCTTCTCAGTCATTTTTTCCTTCACCTTACACAGTAAGTCAACAAAGTCAGTATTTTTATTTATTTTTAAATCCATTCGATTTATAATATGTGACTCGTTTCAGGAAACTAGGCGTATGTCGCACATCACTACTTCGCAGGAAAGGCATGTGAACAAATGTTTTAATGTGAAGAACAACATGACCTGCACCAAAGTCAAATCTGGATATAACAGTGTCCAAATTCAAAAATACTGCGGTAGAATGCCCTGCTTTTAATTTGTCACACTCACAACCGTAAACTATTTTCTGTAATTAGCTCGCCATTATTCTGTAAATAATGATCTTGTTGTGAGTTTATTTTCCTGATTTTGTCAGTAATATGATATGGTCATTATTTGAACTGGCCAGCCAGCAAACTTAACATTAGCTAGCTAGCTAACAAGCTAGAAATGAACCAAAACATTGTTTAGAAAGTTGCATTTAGTTGCATGGTTTGCTAGATTGACATATATTGATTGACGTTCTTTGTTCTCGTCTTGTCGTGTCCCGTGTATATATATATTTACATCTTTCTTCGCATATCTTTTATATATTTTCTTTTCCAAAAACTCAACTTCAAAACACTCTCCTGCAACCCGCCTCACCAATAAAAAAAAGAAAGTATTATTTACCTCAAATCTGAAATACTAAAACGTTAGTATTCAGCTAACCACGGTTTGTGGTCATCAGCTATCCTTTAGCTCGAAAAGCTATCGCCAGTTTTGTACAACGCGACTCAGACCAGAGCATACCGGACCTATTTTCTCTCCATATCCCCGGATTTCAACCGCAAGCTCTGGACATTTACACCTGGATCTCGCAGCTAGCTAGCTGCTATCCGAGTGACTATTGGCTTACGTCGGTCCCGGAACAAACATCAATTATTCCGGAGCTAGCCAGCTGAAGAGTTCCATCAGCCACTCCTGGGCTACAATCCCCTATCCGGACCCGTTTTACTGCCGATGCGGAGCCCCACCGGGCCTTCACGACTGGACTACCGATGTTATCTGCCCGAGGGAGTTATCCAGCTGGCCCCTCTGTCGCGATGTTACCTGAACGCCAATCTGCGGCCCGCTAATCGTTAGCTGTCTTATCGGCTGCTATCTGAATAGGTCTATCGGACAATTTTTTCTTGGGTCACTATAACTATATATATTTTACCAATTGGATTGACCCCCTCTACCACACGGAACCCCAATCTTCCGACGGAAACGCACGAGGTGGCTAAAAACAGACCTCCATCCTATGCTAGCTTGCTACCGATGGCCCGGCTAGCTGTCTGAATCGCCGTTACTCCAACCAACCTCACTACTCACTGGACCCTTATGATCACTCGACTAAGCATGCCTCTCCTTAATGTCAATATGCCTTGTCCATTGCTGTTCTGGTTAGTGTTTATTGGCTTATTTCACTGTAGAGCCTCTAGCCCTGCTCATTATACCTCATCCAACCTTTCAGTTCAACTACCCACACATGCGATGACATCACCTGGTTTCAATGATGTTTCTAGAGACAATATCTCTCTCATCATCACTCAATACCTAGGTTTACCTCCACTGTATTAACATCCTACCATACCTTTATCTGTACATTATACCTTGAAGCTATTTTATCGCCCCCAGAAACCTCCTTTTACTCTCCGGACGTTCTAGACGACCAATTCTCGTAGCTTTTAGCTGTACCCTTATCCTACTCCTTCTCTCTTCCTCTGGCGATGTAGAGGTGAATCCAGGCCCTGCAGTGCCTAGCTCCACTCCTATTCCCCAGGCACTCTCTTTTGATGACTTCTGTAACCGTAATAGCCTTGGTTTCATGCATGTTAACATTAGAAGCCTCCTCCCTAAGTTTGTTTTATTCACTGCTTTAGCACACTCTGCCAACCTGGATGTTCTAGCCATGTCTGAATCCTGGCTTAGGAAGACCACCAAAAATTCTAAAATCTCCATCATTAACTACAACATTTTCAGACAAGATAGAACGGCCAAAGGGGGCGGTGTTGCAATCTACTGCAAAGACAGCCTGCAGAGTTCTGTCCTACTATCCAGGTCTGTACCCAAACAATTTGAACTTCTACTTTTAAAATCCACCTCACTAAAAACAAGTCTCTCACCGTTGCCGCCTGCTATAGACCACCCTCTGCCCTCAGGTGTGCTCTGGACACCATATGTGAACTGATTGCCCCCCCATCTATCTTCAGAGCTCGTGCTGCTAGGCAACCTAAACTGGGACGTGCTTAACACCCCAGCCATCCTACAATCTAAACTTGATGCCCTCAATCTCACACAAATGATCAATGAACCTACCAGGTACCACCCCAAAGCCGTAAACACGGGCACCCTCATAGATGTCATCCTAACCAACTTGCCCTCTAAATACACCTCTGCTGTTTTCAACCAAGATCTCAGCGATCACTGCCTCAATGCCTGCATCCGTAATGGGTCAGCGGTCAAACAACCTCCACTCATCACTGTCAAACGCTCCCTGAAACACTTCAGCGAGCAGGCCTTTCTAATCGACCTGGCCGGGGTATCCTGGAAGGATATTGATCTCATCCCGTCAGTAGAAGATGCCTGGTTATTTAAAAAATGCCTTCCTCACCATCTTAAATAAGCATGCCCCATTCAAGAAATTTAGAACCAGGAACAGATATAGCCCTTGGTTCTCTCCAGACCTGACTGCCATTGACCAACACAAAAACATCCTATGGCGTTCTGCATTAGCATCAAACAGCCCCTGTGATATGCAACTTTTCAGGGAAATTAGAAACCAATATACACAGGCAGTTAGAAAAGCCAAGGCTAGCTTTTTCAAGCAGAAATTTGCTTCATGCAACACAAACTTAAAAAAGGTTCTAGGACACTGTAAAGTCCCTGGAGAATAAGAACACCTCCTCCCAGCTGCCCACTGCACTGAGGATAGGAAACACTGTCACCACCGATAAATTCACTATAATTGAGAATTTCAATAAGCATTTTTCTACAGCTGGCCATGCTTCCACCGGGCTACCCCTACCCCGTTCAACAGCACTACACCCCCCCACAGCAACTTGCCCAAGCCTTCCCCATTTCTCCTTCTCCCAAATCCAGTCAGCTGATGTTCTGAAAGAGCTGCAAAATCTGGACCCCTACAAATCATCCGGGATAGACAATCTGGACCCTTTCTTTCTAAAATCATCTGCCAAAATTGTTGAAACCCTATTACTAGCCTGTTCAACCTCTCTTTCGTGTCGTCTGAGAAAGAAGCTGCGGTCATCCCCCTCTTCAAAGGGGGGACACTCTTGACCCAAACTGCTACAGACATGGTTCAATTCTTGGACCGACTCTCGTCTCTGTATACATCAATGATGTCGCTCTTGCTGCTGGTGAGTCTCTGATCCACCTCTACGCAGACGACACTATTCTGTATACTTCTGGCCCTTCTTTGGACACTGTGTTAACAACCCTCCAGACGAGCTTCAATGCCATACAATTCTCCTTCCGTTGCCTGCAATTGCTCTTAAATACAAGTAAAACTAAATGCATGCTCTTCAACCGATCGCTGCCTGCACCTGCCCGCCCGTCCAACATCACTACTCTGGACGGCTCTGACTTAGAATATGTGGACAACTACAAATACCTAGGTGTCTGGTTAGACTGTAAACTCTCCTTCCAGACTCACATCAAACATCTCCAATCCAAAGTTAAATCTAGAATTGGCTTCCTATTTCGCAACAAAGCATCCTTCACTCATGCTGCCAAACATACCCTTGTAAAACTGACCATCCTACCGATCCTCGACTTCGGCGATGTCATTTACAAAATAGCCTCCAATACCCTACTCAATAAATTGGATGCAGTCTATCACAGTGCCATCCGTTTTGTCACCAAAGCCCCATATACTGCCCACCACTGCGACCTGTACGCTCTCGTTGGCTGGCCCTCGCTTCATACTCGTCGCCTAACACACTGGCTCCAGGTCATCTACAAGACCCTGCTAGGTAAAGTCCCCCCTTATCTCAGCTCGCTGGTCACCATAGCAGCACCTACCTATAGCACGCGCTCCAGCAGGTATATCTCTATGGTCACCCCCAAAACCAATTCTTCCTTTGGTCGCCTCTCCTTCCAGTTCTCTGCTGCCAATGACTGGAACGAACTACAAAAATCTCTGCTATAAGCACCAGCTGTCAGAGCAGCTCACAGATTACTGCACCTGTACATAGCCCATCTATAAGTTAGCCCAAACAACTACCTCTCCCCTTACTGTATTTATTTATTTATTTTGCTCCTTTGCACCCCATTATTTCTATCTCTACTTTGTACATTCTTCCACTGCAAATCTACCATTCCAGTGTTTTACTTGCTATATTGTATTTACTTCGCCACCATGGCCTTTTTTTGCGTTTACCTCCCTTATCTCACCTCATTTGCTCACATTGTATATAGACTTATTTTTCTACTGTATTATTGACTGTATGTTTGTTTTACTCCATGTGTAACTCTGTGTTGTTTTATGTGTCAAACTGCTTTGCTTTATCTTGGCCAGGTCGCAATTGTAAATGAGAACTTGTTCTCCACTTGCCTACCTGGTTAAATAAAGGTGAAAAAAAAAATATATATATATCAATCTATTTTTGAACAGATGGGTTTATTGGTGTTAAAATACACCAGTTATGCTATTTTGGACCACCAGGCTGCTGATGTAAAGCAGCCTGTCATTTTTGTGTTTATACTTTTTCATAATGATAACGACAAGTATGATGTTGGATGACAATAGAATATTCATGATGCGACAACTGTATACAGGCATGCTGAATGAGTGTAGACAAAGAAAAGCTCTCCAGTAGGTGTGACAAAACATTCAAGGGCCATTTTCTCAAAAGTGGGGTTACAAGTTTATCAACTTTCAAAGCAGAATTACTTTCCCATTGTTCCTCAACTGTAGTGTATGATATACAATTTTCTAGCTCAGAGCCTCTACTTTTATCAAATGCAAAAAACACCATTTCAAATGTTGCTACATAAGAATGAATCGAGTCTGAATGAGTCTGTCACATATACAAAAACAAAAATATAAACGCAACACTCAACAATTTCAATTCAAAGATTTTACTGAGTTACAGTTCATATAAGGAAATCAGTCAATTAAAATAAATTCATTAGGCCCTAATCTATGGATTTCACATGACTAAGCAGAGGTGCAGCAAGGGTGAACTGGGAGGGCATAGGCTCATCCACTTCGCAGCCAGACCCACCCACTCGGGAGCCTGGCCCAGCCAATCAGAATAACCTTTTCCCACAAAAGGACTTTATTACAGACAGAAATACTCCTCAGCAACGCCTAATCCCGTAGGTGAAGAAGCTGTTTATGGAGGTCCTGGGCTGGCATGGTTACACGTGGTCTGCGGTTGTGAGGCCAGTTAGACGTACTACCAAGCTCTCTAAAACAACGTTGGACACAGCTTATGGTAGAGAAATGTACATTCAAATCTCTGGCAACAGCTCTGGTAGACATTCCTGCAGTCATCATGCCAATTGCATTGTGTTGTGTGACAAAACAGCATTTCAAAGTGGACTTTTATTGACCCCAGCACAAGGTGCACCTGTGCAATGATCATGCTGTCTAATCAGCTTCTTGACACAACTGTCAGGTGGATGGATTATCTTGGCAAAGGAGAAATGATCACTAACAGGGATGTACATTTGTGCACAAAATTTGAGAGAAATCATTTGTGCGTATGGAACATTTCTGTGATTTTTTATTTCAGCTCATGAAACATGGGACCAACACTTTACATGTTGCGTTTATATTTTTGTTTGTGCAGGTCCTCACAGTATTTTAAAAATCTTTCCAACACTCTCCTCGTTGATAATCAGTGTCGCTGATAAATAGGCTATGGACATGTTGTGTATATTTGTTTCTATTTTAATAATTGTCAATTTCATCTTCATACTATAGCATATTTTCCTTGTCAACTCATTATCTTATAGCCTACTTTCGGAAAGTCTAAGGTAGACCTAGGATTTTTAATACGTTTTATGGAAAGGACAAATATTTGCTCCTGTGTCTGACTTCGGCTATTTCAGCCACACCCATTGCTAACAGGTGTATACAATCGAGCACACAGCCATGCAATCTCCATAGACAAACATTGTCAGTAGAATGGACTTAATGAAGAGCTCAGTGACTTTCAACGTGGCACCATCATAGGATGCTACCTTTCCAATAAGCCAGTTCGTCAAATTTCTGCCCTGCTAGAGCTGCCCCAGTCAACTGTATGTGCTGTTATTATGAAGTGGAAACGTCTAGGCGCAGCAACGGCTCAGCCGTGAAGTGGGAGGCCACACAAGCTCACAGAACGGGACTGCCGAGTGCTGAAGTGTCTGTACTCGGTTACAAGACTCACTACGGAGTTCTAAACTGGAAGCAACGTCAGCACAATAACTGTTCGTCGAGAGCTTCATGAAATCGGTTTCCATGGCCGAGCATCCGCACACAAGCCTAAGATCAACATGCGCAATGCCAAGCTGGAGTGATGTAAAGTTCACCACCATTGGACTCTGGAGCAGTGGAAACGTGTTCTCTGAAGTGATGAATCATACTTCACCATCTGGCAGTCCGACAGACAAATCTGCGTTTGGCGAATACTAGGAGGACGCTACCTGCCCCAGTGCATAGTGCCAGCTGTAAAGTTTGGTGGAGGAGGAATAATGGTCTGGGGCTGTTTTCATGCTTCGGACTCAACCCCTTAGTTCCAGTGAAGGGAAATCATAACGCTACAGCATACAATGACATTCTAGACAATTCTGTGCTTCCAACTTTGTGGCAACAGTTTGGGGAAGGCCCTTTCCTGTTTCAACATGACAATGCCCCCGTGCACAAAGCAAGGTCCATTCAGAAATGGTTTGTCGAGATCAGTGTGGAAGAACTTGACAGGCCTGCACAGAGCCCTGACCTCAACCCCATCAAACACATTGAGATGAATTGGAATGCCGACTGCGAGCCAGGCCTAATCGCCCAACATCAGTGCCCGACCTCACTAATGCTCTCGTGGCTGAATGGAAGCTAGTGGAAGGCCTTCCCAGAAGAGGGGAGGCTGTTATAACAGAAAAGGGGGGACCAACTCCATATTAATGCCGATGATTACGTAATGAGATGTTCGACTAGCAAGTGTCCACATACTTTTGGTCATGTCGTGTACGCTGGTAGCTTTGATTGATGGGTGCGTTTACGCGTGAGTGTGAGTTCGCTTATTCTCTCTATAGGCCATATGTCCATACATAAAGTTTCATAAAGTAGTCTGTCTGGACTCCATCTTTTTAATAAGAATCAAAACGCTTCTGTCATGATGTAATCTTGGAAAATGCCTGTTGTCAGTAGCTTAGGCTACATTATTTCTCTCATTATGGCGTCCTCTCTATGAAGAACATATGACAATGCATCGAATGACCACAGCAGCAGGGTCTGTGACTTTATGCAAATATTTTGGGAAAAGTGGGAGAAAAGACATTGGACTTCGTTTGAATGGTTTTGTGCATCGGAATGGGATCTGTATAGAGTGTTGGTATATGCAGGTAGGCATAATGTCTTTATTTTGACTCCGTTAATGTTGTGTCAATACGAAAATGCGACAGATCCTCTCCAACCTGGCATTTCTTCATTTGTTTAATGAAATAGCATGATAATAATGAAGCGCAGTGGCTTATTTCAAATAGATTTGTATTAAGAAGGATATCCATGTAAACAAGTGTACAAACAAAATTGAACGGTTATGTCGGTGACCGTGTACAATGGCCTGGCCAATTACCGTAAACCTCAAATTCCAAGACAGTCACAGCCCTACTTGGGGGTAGAAACTATTAGCTACAAAGGTAGCTCTAAACACATTTTCACTTAGAGCAGCTGGCAAAAATTCATATCCAAGTCAAGAAAGCTTACCAGCAGCCAGCGGCACCTTGCCGCACTGGTACCTATTTGTGTGTGCTTTTTCAAAGCCTATGTCAGATACTCCAATGAGTGTAATTGGCTCCAATGAGAGTAATTTACTTAATATTACTTGAGAAATAATGTTGACATCATTAGAAAGAAGATATTATCCTCTTTTCTACTGTAGTTATGTAATTCAAAATGTATTTGTTCTGTTGTTGCTAGCGATATTCATAAAAATATTGTCATATTTGCGGACCCCCTGCAGTGCCCCTGCATTAGAAGGCAGTCTGGATGAACCTCTAAATGCCCTGTCTATTCACTGCTATCCCAGTACAATTATACATCGTCCCACCATGCCCTCTCCTTTCTCACAAGCCCGGCTTGTCACTTTCTGATATGGAGGACTTTACAACATTGAAGGTCGGTTCGTCTATACACTAAACCTCATTTCCCCATGCTGCTCACTCTCTCCCAGAAGAGAGCCTTTTGATTGTCCATTTGAAAAAAGGGGGAGAGGAATCAGAGCTGCCTCGCATAGCCTTGCCAGGGCCTGAGAAAAGAGCTTTGTGAAGCGCCATTCCTGACTGCAGTCAGCTATAATGGTTTTCAATTAACCAGGGGATAAGAGTGTGAACTAATCTGGCCCAGCACAGGAGAGCCAGTCATGCAATATTCATGTACACAAACTAATGAAAGCCCAGATTAGCCTACATATTTACATGGGGTCGGCTCTGTGCCGACAGTCCGTCCAACACATGAAAGGAACCCGCAGCTGAGGAGAGGGATGGAGGGACTGAAAGAGAGAGACAGAAGAGAGGAAAGAGGGCAAAGAGAGAGAAAGAGAGGAGGAGACAGAGTGAGAGAAGAGAGAAATACTGTAGCAAGGGAAGAAAAATATTTAGAGTGAGAAACAGGGGAGTGAGGGGAGGGACTGAGGGAGAGACAAAATGAGAGGGTGAAAGTGACCTTAAAAAGACCTCGAGAAAGGAGGGGAGCAAATGAGATCACAGGGTAAGGAGGAGAAGAAAATAAAAGATGCACGACTCCTCAAAATAGATTACAGATCATCTGCATTTTACCTTTTCACCCCCTGCTATCATTATACTCTCTAAAAGTGGTTACTACCCCTCTTCTCAAAACGACAGCAATCTGATGGAGTGATCTTGACAAATTGGGCTGCTGAGAAGAGGGTGCAGTCGTTTCTTCCAGGGGAGGGGTTGTAGACAGAGAGAGCGGTGTCTAAGACGGGACAGAGATATAACAGTAATTGTCTGATACGCTGGGGAGCTCTTGCCTGTAATCTCCCAAAAAGTGTTAAGGGGTGAAAATGGGGAGGGGGAGGCGTTCCAAGCGTAAAGGCACCATCTCATCAAGACTGTAGCAACAGCGAAACGCTTTGTGATAATCATACAAAGGCCTTTATGTCTACATTATGTGTATGTATCAAAATGATGTCAGAAATTCATCCATAATCCGTAGTTAAGAATAAAAGATTTAAGACTTCAAAGCTGGATTAATGTGAGGCTGGGCATACCAATTCCACACGAGGTGACTTTTTATGAAGCATTAACATGTGTATGTCAAACAGGAAGCTAATGCTGGGTTTAGTTTGAAAATATTCTTTGCCATTTTTTGTAGAGGTCTCAGAATTAATTTTATGCCCCATGGATATCTAATGTTATGCTTTTACGGACTTTTACGGAAAAGTCCTCATATTTTTTCATTGGAAACAACTAGGCATGCTGAGCTGTAAAATGTGTCTTGTTAGCTGTCTGTTAGCCTGATCTATTTCATTATCACGGACCAAGGTTCTCCTGCGCTTGCTTTGATGTGCTAATGTTGAAATACAGCACTGTACGAGGACGTCAACATTGAACCATTTGGAAATAGAAAATACAAAACTTTTTTTGTTTCAAGAACTCGTAACTAGATCGGAGCAGGCTAATGAATTCAATATTCGATCAATGTGCTGGGCTGGCAGGTTCTTCCTCCTCCATCGCTGAATGTGAGAACATTTTGAAGTAAAATGTGAGAAATGTGCAGATTCACAGCTGAAGGGTGTATCTTCCTCTGAGACAGAGGGAGAAGGAGAGCAGGACAGACATGGAGAGGTAGAGTGAGAGAGATGAGAGGCAGGGAGGGAAAAAGACAGGAAGATATGAGAGATGGGCCGACAGGGCGGAAATGTTGATCTGAGGGCCATTGCCAAAGGCAGACAGAAATGCTAGAATTGCATTTTCTGCCTCTAACTGGTGTTTAATCGAGAGACAGATGGGGTTGAAGTGGGCAACTTGATCTCCTCCAATAACTTACATTGACAAGAGCTGCTCAGATATTCAACAACCTGAAACTAAAGGGTTTTGTCAGCAAAAAGAAATCTGCACTTTACAAGTGCGAGAGAGATCTGTGAAAGAAAGAAGTTGTTTGAAGAAAGTTGACAGAACATAAGATAGAGAGTGCTGCCTGATAGAGAGAGCAGAAGAGGTAGGCCTGTACCATCTGTTCATCATTATGTCTGGGATCCCTTTTTGGAATGCTGCAGAACCCAACATTTACTAGCATATTGCCATATCTCTGTTTTACTCTGTGTATGTAATCATGATGCTGCTTTCACTTTCACTTGACTGAAAACACAATGAGACCAGTGTTCCAAACATGAATGCCCCAACTTTGCATGTCCATGCATTTCAGATGAATTTATGGTACGAACGCTACAAAGATTTAGACACTAAAAAAGGGAGGTCAAAGGGCACTGTGCATAGCTAAACTCTGAGAGGCATAACAGAGACACTGGATCTACTACAGCAAGTATTCATACTGTCCCCAACAGACACCAGTCTACAGTGCGGTGGCAGTTCCAGGCCAGTCTTTGGTAGAGACAGGGTTCAGCAGAACAACTGAGACAAAGGCTCAGACTCACTTGATGCCCTGATCGCTTTGATATCCACATCTGTTAGCTCCTCAGTAAAGCTGAGGAGTAGGGTTGGAGGAGGGTGGGGACCCCCCTTCCTCCCTGGGGACCAGTTACATTTTCATTTGATAGGAACTGGAAAACCAGCATCTGTAATTAGATTACAAGTAGATGGATGAAAAGGGGGGAAAAAAACAAGTTAATTAACTCAAACGATATTCTAATCAGGTTTCATAATTCCCCCCCCCCCCCCCCCCCCTCCCCTCAGCTCTCTGAAACAACCTCCAATCTGGATCCTCTCACAAATCCCCGGGGCTCACCATCATACCAACCAAGAGAAGCTGGGCACTTAAATAAGATCATTTGGCGCTAATTTCCCAAACAGGAAAGCACTTAAGACATGCATTGACTGAGAGGAGTAAGTGGGCGCATCCATAGCTAATGAGCAAAGCGGAACATACGGAATACGCACGTCGATGAAAGGCGGAACATTTTTGGGGGGGAGAAGAGAGGCAGTTGCTGGAAGCAGCTTCCATCAGCACAGAACATGAGGACACAGAATTTTTTCCAGACGTGGGGAAACACTCCTCTGATAACAGACAAAGATGCTGCTCTGAACCAGTGTCATCTTCCACGTGCCAGTCTACGCTATCTGCCAACCTGTCTGTCTGTCACACACTGGTTCGGAAGGCAGACTCCCTACAGCAAAGTGACATGTGGGGGAAGGGAGTGGAGGGGGGCTTGGTAGGTCAGTATCACACTCTGTATGTGACACTGACCAATTGCTTTACTGGCAGTATATTTGTCTTGTAGACGCTGTTTTTTGTTGGCGCTACTGAAGTAGAAAAATGATTCCAACCTTGTTCCGTAACAGAGCCACTCAGACATCACACAGACAATTCAATCAACCATCCATTATATTTGTCTCTTACTTTGATTGGAAATCCATTTCAAATGTCAAGTCATTTTCCATTTCTCACACTGCATGAAGGAATCAGAAAGTGACAAAATCTTTCAATCAAACAGAGCCAGAGATTACATGTCAGACTGGTGAATATTTCCCAGTCAGACCACGACGCTGAGTGATAGTGTGTATAGCAGCTGCTGTCCGATCCTATCAGTTATGAAGAACAGGGATGGGTAAAGGTAGTGCTGAGCAACTAACCACATTTTAACGTGGCTCTTATTAATTGCTTTATTCTGAGTTGTTAGAGAATGGAATGTTTTCAAAGTTTTGGCAATTGAATGTTCTCAATATATTTGGCTTTGGAATTTCAATGAAAAAGCTCATATTTCATAATGCATTTAACGTATAAAAGTTTTTTTGTTTTTTTACGAACAGAAACCGAACAGATTTTTAAAATCATTAATAGCTCAGCACTAGGTAAAGGTCATGCAGGGGCTTGGTGTTGTGATGTGTGTAAGGATATTAGAGTAATTCACTCTTTGTTTCAGCATTTGATGCCACAATCCTCTCAAAAGGGTGAGACAAGAACTACAGTTTCCTGGTGTAGTCTACATGGCTCTGGCTACTGATACAGACTCCGACTGAACACACGTCCAATCATTTGATTAGCAGTGCTATCACAGAGACAGACACCAGCCAGTTACCAAATTAGGCTGGGTTCCAAAGCCCCCCCTCCCACACACACACAAAAAACATCCTGCATTGTCAAAAGAGTAGCAACAAGTAGGATTAGCAGATCAAACAAGGTTCCCCTCGGACTAGGAGTACATTGGCTCATGCAGCACTGGTTTGATTTTAAAACATTTGCTCCACCTCTACTTTTACCTCAAAAACAAGCTGTGGGGAGCTTTCCTCTCATCTAACAAACAAGCCTAGCCTGCTAGTTGAGTCAGTGGAGACCTATAGCCAAGGACATTCCCCAGACTATGCTGTGAGTTTCAGGCAGGCAGCGCTGCCACCGTAGTCCCCGTCTTCACTGCAGCCCTCCTCTCAGGCTGCACTACCTGAAGCCCTTCTCTCTTAGCCCGACAGACAGGCGGACGGACAGGCAAAGGGAGGAGGGCTCTGGGAAATTGATTTATTGGCTGGAATCTCATCAGCTCCAGTAAACTACAGTCAGTGCCTTTCTATTTAAAAACTGATATGTGTTCATACAGTAAGCTACCGTATGACAGAAGGAGAAGTAGAAATAATAATAATACAACAGGTTTTATAGTCACTTCAATTAACGTCACTATCTTTCTGGAGGTTTGACGTCAGTGATTATGTAAGGTCCAGATCAGTTTCCTCTCTGGGAGCCAGAGGTACCAGGTGGACAGGCCCATCTGGGCCATGCAGCCAGGGAGGGAGGGACAGCCAGGGAGGGACAGCTGGTGCCAGTCGGAGCCCGTTGGCCACAGGTGCAGCCGTGCACGGTGACAACTCCACAGACTGAGACACTGATTAACAACATACCATACAGTACCTCAAAGAGCTGGGAATGCCAGTCAGCATCGTTCTGTAAAGATTCTAATGTCCCCTGGGCGCTGTTGTAAAACTACACTGACAAACAGAAGGAAAGGCCTCAGCCCATCACAGTATCAGTTTCACACCAACCTCATCAATCACCGTCACCCTCAGGGTCTGGACCTCTGACCCTCTTCCTTATCACTGACATCATCTTCCAGTGTCACAGCTTCATACACTAACTGCATTAAGCCTTTCTCTAACATGAATACAACGGTCTGTTTGTGGGACGGCCCAGAGACCAGGGCTTCTCCCATAAAGAGTTAACTGATGCTTTAGACAGACTCTCCAGCAGCACTGTGTGCGTAGCCGTGTAAAGTTAAAGCATGTATACACACCACAACTCTTTCATTCACCACCCTCTCCAACATACTGCCACGCGGAGCTAAAGATGGCTTTGTTCATATTTAGACGATGGGGAGGGCTACATTACCCTCCCAAATGTTAATCGTGTGAGTAATTTCACACCTGAAGTGTTACACCAACTGTTGTGAGCCAAGTTACGCTCTTTTGTTCCACACAGTAATTATGTCTCCTTTTAACAGCATCAATTGGAGCAGCTTGAGAGAGTAGAGACAACACACTTTTTATTGTGGAGACAGAGTAGAGATAGTGGTGCTAAGCATGTTCAGTTCAGGATGATTTCACAGAGTGGATCCTCCAGACAGGTGGCAAGGGGATGAGGCGCCCAAAACATTTTACACTGCTATTAATGCAGCCATAACTAAAACAATAGAAGACAGTCACACCACAGAACAGACATTCCATATTGTCTGGCTGACTGTCAGAGTGACTGCAGAAGATCTGTGAGTGAGTGAGTAGCTTTCAATTTGCTATATTTAGCCTCCCAAAGCGGGTGGGTCCAATGCTTGAGATTCCACAGAGGTAATTGGAGCCCTCTCCAGACTAGAGAACAATATTTGCTCTAATATGACCTTAGACCCTTGAGTGAGAGGAATATATATCTATTGAGATGAGAGGAGGAGAGTTAGATGAGAGGAGGATACCACGTTGTTGTCTTTGATAGATTATATTGTGTACATTGTTCTACTCCATCATTGCCCAGATTCAGGACACAATCAGCCACAGCACACACAGCATGCACACACACACACCCACTTGTCATACATGAACGTGTAGACATGTGAATGGAAATGTGTGAATGAACATATTCAGCCATCACATTCATATACAGTATATACACATAGATAAATCCTGTGTTGCTTTCCCATCGTATTTCATGGCCCCACTGAGACTATATGGCAAAGCAATTCACTGCAGTTCTAAACGGTGGGGAAGAAATTAAGGTGGCATGCACTTCTATGAATGTGTGTTGCAATGATATTAAAACCAATAAAAAGAGCAACGATGACATAAACATGCCCTAAAAAAACAGGAAAGGATGCTAAAGAAGAGGAGAAACAAGTCAATGGGCTGTCAAAGCATCCTCCAGGGAGAGCGAGAGGAGGCAGAGAGGAGAAACAAGTCAATGGGCTGTCAAAGCATCCTCCAGGGAGAGGGAGAGGAGGCAGAGAGGAGAAACAAGTCAATGGGCTGTCAAAGCATCCTCAGGGAGAGGGAGAGGAGGCAGAGAGGAGAAACAAGTCAATGGGCTGTCAAAGCATCCTCAGGGAGAGGGAGAGGAGGCAGAGAGGAGAAACAAGTCAATGGGCTGTCAAAGCATCCTCCAGGGAGAGGGAGAGCAGGCAGAGAGGAGAAACAAGTCAATGGGCTGTCAAAGCATCCTCCAGGGAGAGGGAGAGGAGACAGAGAGGAGAAACAAGTCAATGGGCTGTCAAAGCATCCTCCAGGGAGAGGGAGAGGAGGCAGAGAGGAGAAACAAGTCAATGGGCTGTCAAAGCATCCTCCAGGGAGAGGGAGAGGAGGCAGAGATGAGAAACAAGTCAATGGGCTGTCAAAGCATCCTCCAGGGAGAGGGAGAGGAGGCAGAGAGGAGAGAGACAGCACAGCAGTATAAGTAGGTAATAGAACATCTAGTTAAATATATAATGAGGGATGAGATCATTAGACATTGTGGGGTGAGTAGATGTGCAGATGGGGTGTTGTGTTGTAGCTCTCATTAGTGTCTCTGATTTCCTTTGTCTCCCACCTGTCTGTCTGCCTTGTTAAGAGCCCCAGGATAAAGTATCTTCTCTCCCTCAGAAGAGGAGCTGGGAGAGAACGTATCTTCTGCAACGGAATGTCAGTTCTACATTAGGCCCACATGTCTCAGCGAATATAAACATATGCCTAACATGATCCTGTATAAAGCCCATAGAAATAAAGGTGAGCCCACGGGGTAGGGAACAGGAGCTAAACCGAGCCCTGAGAGATGGTGATGGGGAAACCTCGGTGGACTTGGGTCAGTACATTTCTCCTTCCCTCCTACTGTTTTACGGCCAGCAGTAAAATCCCTCCCTAGCTGCCCTCAGCAGGTTCAGCATGGCAGAGGAGAGGAGGGGAGGAGAGGAGGGCCAGCTAGGTGAGAGTGACGCTGAGGGAAACTAAAACAATCTGCTCAGAGCTCTGCTGCTTCTCTGACCCCTGGAGGAACAATCTGCTGAAACCATCTGGGTCTATGTCATGCTACCTCTCTCTCTTTCTCTCTCCTCACAGGGTCAAACTAATCAAATTCATATAATCTTCAGGGCCAGAGACTCTTACTCTAAAATCTCTAAGTCACAGGTCAAATGCATGGCCTCAATTCAGTCTCTCTCCCACTTCTGGATCGAGGAGGCTTAAACTTGTCAATCTGTTGAGTGTCTTTCTGGGTGTAAAGTGGTCAAGAGGACTGAAGGGTACAGTCATTCTACAGAGAGACTGACCTTCCCCATTCCGGAGTCCCCCAAAGAGAAGCTGCCAGGCCACCATGGTCCCTCCTCAGACTGGCTCTCTAAGGAATGAAACAGCAGCAGGCCACAAAGGCTCTGGCTAAGCCCTGGACACACTCCTGGAAAATTGCCATCTCTGAGGGAATGGAATTAGTGGGATTTAGGGGCGTATATGTGAGGCAGGGTGGTATTAGCGGCTCTCCAACCCATCTCTCTGCTGACCAGATCACAGGCCTTTAAAACACACTAGTCGTGTGTTTCTGTCACAGCACCAGGCATGGGTCTGGGCCTAGACGGAGACACAGACAACTGCAACGTCTTCAGTCTGGGCTGGTACGGAGCCAGGGAGCCATTCCATAGCGGAGTTATAGGGGAATGTACATAATGGGTTTTTGGCCACTGAGTTGATAGTAAATGTTGTGAAACAGAAAAAGGAATGCATGTTTTTCATTCTCTGAGCAGGGAAACGCATTGAGGATAAATGGATGTGTCTCTTGGACTGTAGATAGCACTCAATCATGTACTGATTTTCCTACAGCCTATGAAATACTGCTGCTCTGTATGTTAGCGGCATACTTGCACATAGTGGAGGGGCTTAACCACTAAATATACTGGGGCTGGGGCCCACAATATGATTTTTCAACCTCATAGCACTAGGAAACTTGCTCCAATTGAACCGCCGATATTACCTGTAGAACCACCCAGTGGCAGGCACCTCCAGGACCCACAACGCACCAGACCACACCCCTGGAACAATGACCTCAATAAACCCAAACACACACCCAAAGACACTAACCCAGAGCACAGGGGGTAAAAAAACACAGTATGTGTTGAGTTAGCGCTCTGAGGCTTGGAGAAAAACATCCATGTATCATTTTACACATATACTGTATCAATCTGTCCGTTCACCTCTAGATAGCTTTCTGGTTATCCATCTGCACAAACATTGATTCTCGGTGTGCAGGTGGCAGGAATGAGGATTAATGACAATAGAATGGCACAGTCACCATTGTTCCTATTGTTACTCTTATTTTGACAGTGGTCTCCCTCCCCAGTGTGCCAGGCCAGGCTGACATAAGCCTACAGCTCATGAGTACTGCAGACCACTGCGTCACAATAAGAGCAAGGGAGGCCTTGCACTCCGGGAAGCTCTATCGCCTCTCTCCTCCATCTCTGTCCGGTCCCCAGATGGGGAGGGGGTGGGATTAGCAGAGCAAGGAGAGCACATAAATTTCAGCTGCTGGTGCTGAGTTGTTTGCTGTCCTTTCGCTCTCTCCATCCCTCCCCTTCCTCCCTGGTCTCTTCCTGCCTCCCTCCTTCCCCCAGAGGATGGGCCACGAGGGCTGAGATAGCCATGCTGCGGCCGCTTCCCGTTCTGCTAGGCATGCTGGGTCTTAAATACTGCACAGCATCGGGAACAGCAGGTGCTATCACTCCCTATCATTAATTATCCCTGCCGCTTCACTCTGGGGCCCTCTCCCTCTCTCACTCCTCAACTCCAAATCTTTATCTCCTGCACAATCTCTCTCATTCCATTCCCACACTCTACCTCCTTTCTCTCACTTTCTCTTATTCAATCCATCTCCAATTCTATCAATGTCTACAGCTCTACAGTAATGCCATCTCCTCTCCTCCTCTCCATCCTCCAGATCTCTGCTTATATCTCCCGCTCTATCCATCTCCTCTCCTCCTCTCCATCCTCCAGATCTCTGCTTATATCTCCCGCTCTATCCGTCTCCTTTTCCATCTCGCATTCATTTGCGTCTTGCGTTCATTCACATTCATTTGTTCCCTGATGTGTCTCAATCTCTGTCCAACGTTCTCCTAACTTCTCCCAGCCTGCTGACAATCAACCGAGTAGGTGTCTCTTGTTTCCCTGCTCCCTCCCTCCTCTCCCCCTCAGATGTGTGTCCTCCAGCCTCTCCTCACATTCGGATGGCTTTTCCTCTGCCGTAAATCTATTTCAAACTGCCGGCCTGCTGCTGCCAGCCAGGAGAAGTCACAGGGAATAATGCTGAATCAAAAGAAAAACACAGAATAAAAACTCCCCCCCAAGTCAAACTGTGGCGAACAAGGTCAGAGATGAAGGAGTGACCCTGGAGATGATAAGGGCTTAGGCCACAACTACTCTCCTCACATACTGTAAACAGAGACATAAGGTTCTGCCATACGGCTGTGTCCTAGTCAGACACAGGTGAATGTGCTTTAAGTCAACAGAGAGACCCAGAGGAACCGCTGGCATGACCACAAAAACAAACAGTGACTTTCCCATCCTTGGGTTCAGGCTGCCATAAACTTGGCTGTGAACTCCAAATGTGCAAACCAGTTCTGTAAACTGAGACCAGCTAGAGGCATGGTAACAGGATGTCAGGCCTTTCCACACAGACAGATAGCGGAGGGTGATAATGACACATGGAGAAGTGACATACAGCACTTTGAGATATCAGCTGATGTAAGAAGGGCTATATAAATAAATGTGATTTTGATTTGACGACTAGCTGAGGGGTTACAGGTGACGGGGGGGTCCGTTCTGAGCTGCACACAAATCGAAAAAACAATACTCACAATGATTTTACCTTCTCTGCGCTGCATTCTGTGTGAGGATACTGCCTGCGGTCTACTTCTTTATTCAGTTGTGCCGCGGTTGGAAGCACAATGTCAGCTCCAGCCTGATTCATTGAATTAGTCTCTTCACAGAACAGGTGCTGTCTGTGTTTCCACCTGCTTGTCCTCGACCGGCAGCATGGCCACCACAATGGACTGCAGGCTCACAACCTCAGGCTCAGACAGGACACACCTTCAGTGTTCCTTATAGCATCGCCCACTGCTGGGGTAATACCAATGGCCCAGCTCTATAGGACTATGGTCATTCTGGGAGGACAGTGTGTCTGGATTAGCTGGCTTGTTAGGAGCAGTGACTGGACTAATGGTCAGATCTAGAGAGTTGATGGCTCAAATCCCCACTGTGCATTTGGCAGTTAAGCCTGTGAACAAAGCTATCTGCTAAGCGAAGATTGATTATTATTGAACAGGTAGGCTTATCTTCACTATGTCTGAACCTTGAGTAGGAGTCACCCCCCCCCCCCCCCCCGCCCCGTCCCGTCCCGTGTTTCCTACTCTGTTTAATTACAAAAGTGTAACAGAGCCTGCTCTCTAATCGGCTCAGGTGTTCTGTGCATTCAAACGGCGCAGAGAAGCAGCAAGGTAGCTGATCCTACTAATCCACTGGAAAACTGGAATTTTCATATTTTCCATCCTTTTGGAGAGATGCTATCAGGGGCCAACAGCAAGGGAATCTCTCTCCAACTCTCTCTCCCTCCAACATCACTGAGCAGATATGGAGTTTTTAACTTATTAGTGTAATCCATTATGAGGAGGTAGGGCAGACACTTAGCCTGAGTCGATATGACCCTCCTATGCTTTCCTATTGATCTCCATCAGACTACAAGTGGAGCAACGCGACTGATTGAAAAACAGACACATTATACGTGAGAGCGGGGATACTGAACTGAAGGACCTTCTCCGCCATTGCTGTGTCTGTGTGTGTCTGTGAGTGGTTTAGAAAAGAAAGTAGTCTCCAGAAACCACAGAAGAGGAACACAATGGCTGTATCTTTGCCTCCATTGTTCTTCCTGACTGCCTTGTGCAATGCCTAGGCCAGAGCGCACAGTCAGGAAATGTCTTTGGCTCTATACCAGAGGACAGGATGAAGGGACAATGTCACACACATGCCCAAACAGTGTGTGAAAAGACACCTGAATGTCTTTAATGTGCAGTCAGCATTATGTGTAGGCCGTTTCACGTGGAAAGTGAGTTAGTAAGTTAGTGTGTGTATGTGTATGTGTGTGTGTGTGTGTGTGTGTGTGTGTGTGTGTGTGTGTGTGTGTGTGTGTGTGTGTGTGTGTGTGTGTGTGTGTGTGTGTGTGTGTGTGTGTGTGTGTGTGTGTGTGTGTGTGTGTGTGTGTGTGTGTGTGTGTGAGCTATTGATGTGCAAAATAGCATTGCATATAAATGACTCAATACACTTCAAACATGTAATAACCTTTGTTCATTGTTGTGAGGCACCACACAAATCCAGTTTATTCAGCCTTTAACAACATGTAGGCCTTAATTGAATCAATAACTTCAATGGAAATGAATGACAACATTCTCCCTTATGGTCTTTTAAGGTTGAGCAACTTTTCTGCAGTGTGACTGGGTTTGAATTCCAGCTGTGAGTAAAGGCTTTTAATCCTCAGAGGGGGGTCTCGTGGAAGATTCTGGCAGAGCTGCAGCGCAGCTGCTGGAATGATTCATGACATGCACCGGTCTTTTCTTTACTGTGGTAATCATTCTATAATAAGAACCTTTCTTTTACATTTCTCTTTTCATCATCAGTAAATTATTCAGGATCAAAAGTATTCTCATTAATTACTATTCCCATTACATGATTCAGAACAAACGACTGATAAAGCCGAATTTGAGCAATGAGCAGATAGAGCAAGTTTGCCGACACTGTGGGTATGTTTCAGTAGTCTGAATTGGCTTCCTCTCCTCATCTCCTTTCATCCATCTCCTTATCTCCTTTCATCCATCTCCAATCCCTCACCTTTGCTGATCTAGAATTAGGGATATGAGTAAGACATATCAGCGTTGTTGCTTTCCGTAGGTCAAATCTTAAGGGTCAGTAGGCATAAACAAAATGAGATTAGGGAAGATACTTTGACTATCGAGATGCAACACATTCTGGGAGTATGTCATTTCTCATATCAATAGACAAGTGCCACCTAGTGGGAAGAAAGCGCAATATCTGCTGCACCTTTGCCCATGAGAGATTTCGATGATGCTTGTAAGCCTATATTTTTCCATGTGGTAATACTTGAACGTTTCTCAAGGAAAACAATAGAAGAGAGTTTAGAGGACAATATTATAGTTTCCTCCAAGAGAGGGGATTCATTGTTGCTGGCTTAACTTTAAACACATCCTTTATTATATAGGCAATGCTGTTATGTTTTTGTCGACTTTCTATCATCTCAATTTCACAGTTAGATGGGATGACGCACAGCTATCTGCAAATCCTACACAAAATGCCTTAATTATCCCTGTGATGTCCCTGACTTGTCAATTCGTTAAGAAGGCCACTAAAGGGTCGTGGTTGCAAACTGTTGGTTTCTACAGAAATCGATGGCAGTATCATAAAGGATATACATACAAGGAGATTGTACTTACATTTCTCAAGGGCAATGAATGCGCAATGTTATGGGATGTCTATATCACCTTTAAGACTATTTGGATTCCTATATCTGGCTGAAACTGGGCTATAAATTTATGTAAAATAACCTACACATTTTCAACGGAAATAGAGTAGAGCACTAAAAGGATGTTTAATTCATTTTATGGAGAATTAAATGTCATTCGATTGAACCGTTTGACATACCAGTACACGCACCGTCACTCATCTCCAGACAGTTTTCAAGTTCATTTTATTCACCCGAACAGAATTATTCACATTCGCTCCAACTCACGAGTTGTGTCCAGCAATAGAATATGCAGGTTGGTGAAAACTGCTATTTCTTAATTATTATCAATAACCTAATGAAACAAAGGTCACTGTTGAATCAGCAAACATGAGCCCAGAAACTAATACAAGTGCCTATCCAAAAGGAACAATTAAAATGGAAACATTGACTGGCCCTATAGCCTATCTTGTGGCCATAAAGTAGTAGGCTACAATACTGGGACAAAATAAAAATGCATATATTGCCTTTTGGCCAAAACGACAAACCGTGTACACAGTACGTGTCACCTACCAACCTATCATCCTAAAACCGAGTCCCCGGTCAACTTGGAAAGAATGTACCGGTGAGATTATTAATTACCTACAAGTATATTACAGAAAACTAAAACATATCAGTTTCACTCACCTTCTTCCGGGGCTGCCATTTCATCATATTTGTAAACCAAAAATGTACAGCATCAAGATATTATATAAGAGGAAAACTGAGATTCAAGGGAATTCCAAGAGCAAGTCATGCTGCTTCTTGACTTCCCTCAATTTTGCAGCATATTTTCTCCAAGAAGCGGCGCATGATAGACGATGCACGGTTCTACGTCAAGTGGGGAGAGATGGCACACGATAGGACCTTTTAATTCAACTAATGTGATGGAGGAGAATATTTTTGACTAAAACATCTGAATGTCCCGGTTTTCAGTTCAACCGTTTTGGATAAATAAGACTATGGGTCACGGTGCGTAAAATCCAAACTACAAATCCGAGATGAGCCACCCCTTCTTGTACAGTCCTTTCGGTAGATCGCTCCGCTGGCAGTCTTATAGCATGGTTTTCGAAGACCTATCCAGTTACTTTGACTGCGGGACTATGTGGAAATTCATTCTTCAACTTTTTGTCAACCCCCACGTCTTTCGTGCATTACAAAACCGTTAGTCCGACAGCAAATAGAAACACAAGTCCAACGTTTTGTGCTTATCCCACCGAAATACGGGTCTTTCCAAAACCTTTTCAAAACACAGAAACATATGACAACTCTTGTTAATTCCTTATCTAACGGTAAAAAAAAATGTAGCAGCAAATGTCCAGCAAATGTCAATGCCAAAAACAGATCTCTACCGCGAACGTGCTACATACACAGCGCAAAAGAAACAGTCGCAGGAGAGGAGAGGGACAGAAACAAATCCCTGGAATTTCTATGCGAAGAGCTGTAAGGATATCCTGCAACAGCAACAAACTGGACTACACAACTATAATGACTCCTTTCCTTGCTCCTTAGCGCTCGGGATTTGCAGCGCTCAGAGCTGAAACCGAGCAGCACAGGCACGAGCCGGCGCGGTCATACTCTAACCATAGCGCGCGCGACGGATATAAAGCCGATGTGGCCAGAGAAAAGAGTCCAGACAGAGCTGAGCCAACACTGCAATAACACAAGGGCCCCCAGGAAGGTATGGCACAACTATAAAGGCACTGAAACAGTGGAGGAGTAGAACTTGCGCAATACTATGTGAAAGTGAAAAAACATAAACGTCATCCTGATAAACATGAGACCGAAACCCTTGCCACAACACCAACAGCTTTATTTTACTGTATACAAAAAGCATACAGACACATTCAGTCACATATAAAGGGCAATCAACTCGTATTTGCTGTTGTGCTGCACAGAGGTAGGGCCATAATCCCCTTCAAATAAGATAGAAAACAAAAGTGACAGGAGGAGACTTCTATAAGCCTCCAGCCCCATTCAAGGTATATCCCCTTCACCGTTTACAGTGGCATGGTCTTACAAGATTCTAACAACACAGCTCATTTGTTCTGGCTAAATTGCCTTGATCTCTGACTCTGGTAGTTTATTTTTATTTATTTATTTCACCTTTATTTATCCAGGTAGGCCAGTTGAGAACAAGTTCTCATTTACAACTGCAACCTGGCCAAGATAAAGCAAAGCAGTGCGACACAAACAACACAGAGTTACACATGGGATAAACAAATGTACAGTCAATAACACAATAGAAAAGTCTATATACAGTGTGTGCAAATGTAGTAAGAGTGACACGTAGTGTCCCTAAGGTAGTAGTGTCCTTAGTTCCCTTTTTATTAGTGGTGAGTAAGTCTTATGGGACTTAATGGTGGTACAGGCTATGAGAGTAAACAAGATTGTAAAAGGACAGATAATATGACTACATAAGGCCTCTGACCCATGTTTCTCTGAAGACAATGACCGGTGTCCACCATTTTTAGCTGCACTAGTTTTCTTTAGTGGTGCAGCTGTCAGATAGAGTTTGTGCTTTTCAGCTGCCTGCCAAGCTTTTTGTTTCTGGCATATTTGGCCACAGACCAGTGATAAAAATCTCACAGCCAGATAAGTGCTACAAATTTCCCAGTCTTGATGATGCAATTCTTGTCACTTGTAATCTTGGTGGGTAGGAGGAAAAAGTCAATTGAGAGAGCAGAGCCTGGTATTTCTGGGAAGAACCCACTCACTCCTACTGCGCCCAACCACTGCAAACTAAAGGCAGCCCCACTAGCTCTGACCTGGGCTGACACTGAGGGGATGGGACCAGGATGAGGTCAACAAAGTGACAGGCAGCGTGATGGGATTGGTGTCATCAAAATCAATTTACCTCCGTCTCTGACTTAATGTGTACCATTTCCCTCAGTATTTATCTTCATGTGATCTTGTTAAAATGAAAAATGTTAGTGAATTATCCTAAACTAAATGCAGTGTCTAAATGTGCACCTATTAGGAGCTAAAAAGAAGAAAAAAACATCTGGCCTGGTGTCCCTCCAGGGTCAGTAGAGGTCAAAAATGCACCTAGGGGTCACTGTGACAACAAAAGGCAAACAGGAGGGGACACTGACATATGGCCCCTGGACAAAAGACTGCAGGGTATTGAGTTCAAACGGCACACGCTAATCCACTTGGATGAACAGGAACAAAATGCAGAGTGGGACGCTGACACTATGAGCACAGCTGGCAGTGTAATTGTAAACCTCCTTGTTGTCACACCATAATGACACTCTCTCCATACATTGTATGGTGTATGTTCAAGCTCTGTGTGCAATGACAATAACAATGCAAGTGTGTGTGTGTCTACATTTGAACCTCTTGTGGTTACCAAGCCATTAACAGGGCAGTACACAGAGCCCCACCCTAACACAAATCTGGGTTGTTGGGGTTGGTGTTGTATTTTTTGTCCTCTAATGGCAGCTCAGTCTTTGATATTATTAGTCTGTTGAGCTGGTGACAATTCTAAGGCAAACAGGCACCCTCTGGGCTGCTGCCAACACCCAGGATTAGCCCACATCTTATTCTCTAACCCTACTCCCTAAAGACCTCCAAGTGCACTACACTCACTCTCTAAAGAGTTCTGAGTGTACTACACTCCTATGTGCCCTCATTCTAATATTGATATGCTAGCTATCCCAAAATATTAATTTACATTCTCAAACATACTCTATACCTGTGTAATAACACTCTAGTTACAGTTAGGGCTGGGTGGTATAGGTATTTTATGATATACCGGTATTGATGCACGGACCGGTTTGGGTTTTTACTTTACCTTCTATACCGGTATTTGAATGTTTGGCTTGTCAAATGTGATACGCAGTGTGTAACATTCATTTTTATAGTTTACTTCGCTACTTGAGTCATCTCTCTCTCTCCATGCTGCTTTCCACAGACCTAGCCCCGCCCACTGTCATTAAAGGAGCGCATTTTCTGTTCCTCGACCACGATACACTTGCGTTCAGTCTGCATGGTCAATGCAGCACATGCAACAATGTTGATAACAACGATGCTGTTTTCACCTTGCTTCTTAATATAAATCCTCTAGCATCCTATAATTACACTATTAGTTTGTGTTTCTTACATATACAAACAGCTAGTTTGTCTTTTCTTAGCAAGTTGGGCCTAAATTTTGTTAGCCGCTAATGCAAATCAATAGTTAGTTAGCTAGCTAATAAATGTACAGAGTCAGAGCCAACATAATTAGCTATACAGCCTGATAATACCAGTCATGGTGAATACCTAAATCAGCATGTTGTTTGTATATTCTAAATCAAAGAGGAATACGAGAATAATGAATATTTTAGCTACATGAAGTAGCTAAGAGAAAACATTCAATGTAGCCAAAGACTATAGAGTCCCCTAGCAAACACTTAACAACACTTTGGTTCCTACCCTGTCACAATAACTCGTCCATGGCATTTTCTTTCGTTGTCATGTCAAACAACACTGTATTCAAAGTGCACACTATTATATTCTAACTATAGAATTACAATAATCATGTTAATTCCATGATTCCAACAGTTCACCCAAGTGTTTTGCTCTAAATTGTAAGTCAAATCGTAATTGCAACATTTGGTTAAAAATAATGCCTAGATTGCCCATATTGCCCATATCGTGCAGCCCTATGTGGCAGTATGGAAATTATTTCAAATGAGTGCAGGAAATGCAGACATTTTTGAAAATCCTGAAAATTGTTTTTGTTTGAAGTTGAATTGAACAGTATAAAACAATCAGAATAGAGAAAGGTTAATTGAAATCACTTAGAATGTACAATATGTGTTGCCAAACTAGGGTCACGCACTACTCATAAAGCACATTTAGAACTTTTATTACTCAAAAAAAATCAAATACCATCAAATACCATCAATCTTTTTTTCTTTTCTTTTTTAAATACCGTGATATGATATTTTGCCCATATCCTCCAGCCCTAGTTACTGTGTTATTGTAATTGCATTACAGATCCTATATTCCACTTGTGTAATAACAAAATATCAACTCCATTACAATGGAGTTACAGTGCAATTACTAAAGTAGTCTACTATGTAACAACATGTTAAAAGTAGAGTCATTTAAACATAACATTTAAACATCATACACAGGTATGAGAGCAATTTATTGCCAAGCTACCCATGTTCATAATAGTCGTAAATCACAAACACATGCACACACATACCCTGACTTTGATCAGGAGCAGATGGCATATAAAACTGACAGTCTAACTACAACATGTTTCAACCATTCAGGTATTTTGAAAACTGACATGTTACATTATCAATAACAACCACTTCTATCATGTATTGTCCAGGAGTGAATTTCCAGTGGTTTCTGTTCCTGGTGGAGCCTGTCATCTGGCCTCTCCATATAGAAGCAGGCTCCCTGTGCATGCCTCTGCTTTCCCAATCAGAGACGCACAGGAAATCAGACTCAAGCCATCAGAGGGAAACAAAAAAAACTTCAATTTTCCTTGAGTTGAGCTGCTTAAAAGTTTCTGCTTCCTTTTCTTGTTCTTGCCAATTAGACCCATTACTACATGTTCTGAATGGGATGTGTGTATATGTTTCTGTGTGTGTGTGTGTGGGTGGGTGCGTGCGTGCGTGCGTGCGGATGAAAGACAGACAGACAGACAGACAGACAGACAGAGAGAGAGAGAGAGAGAGAGAGAGAGAGAGAGAGAGAGAGAGAGAGAGAGAGAGAGAGAGAGAGAGAGAGAGAGAGAGAGAGAGAGAGAGAGAGAGAGAGAGAGAGAGAGAGAGAGAGAGAGAGAGAGAACATTACCCAGATGACAGTAACAGAGGTGGTTTGGCAAAAATGAAAATGAAATTGTCAAAAGAGGGATATAAAAACCGTTGAAGTAGCAGGCAGTTCTCAGATAGCTCTCCTGCATGTCTTTGTGTCATTTATTTTCACTCAGGCTGCCTGCTCCTGCTCTTAAGTCACTACACTACAGAGCCTAGCTGTCTGACGCACATTTCAATAAGCAAAGCAATTTTAATTCGCTGGCCGAAGTTTCCAGGTGGTAAATGCCATGGTAAAAGCATGGAGATACATATCCCCTGCTACACACACACACACACACACACACACACACACACACACACACACACACACACACACACACACACACACACACACACACACACACACACACACACACACACACACACACACACACTCTGTGTGAGTTCCAAACCACCATTAATATGAGTAGTTGTTTATAATATATACAGGATCCTCTCAGTGAGGAGGAAAGGCTTATGGGGTTGACTATATGAGTTGGCCAATTAAATCCATCAGAGAGGGGAAGCTTTTCTAAGAGGCCTATATTTACAACTACAGTACATTTCACATTTACATTTTAGTCATTGACCAGTGGCTCTTATCCAGAGAGACTTACAGTTAGTGCGTTCATCTTAAGATAGCTAGGTGGGACAACCACATGTCTCGTCATAGTAAATACATTTTTCCTCAATAAACTAGCTATCAGCAAAGTCAGTGCTAGTGGGGGAGGGGGAAGAGGGGGTGCAGGGGGATGATTTAAGATACTCTTTGAAGAGCATCTCACCACATGCTCTAATTATGCTAGCCATTCACTTTTTCTTAATCAATAATTCAGGATACAAAAAAAGTGCTGAGTAATCTCTATTTCGATTTTTGTATAATAAAAAAAAATAGTTAAATGTTAAAGTCCTACTCCAGTCTGCTTTTCAGCTGTATATACAGTATATTATTCGGAAAGTATTCAGACCCCTTGACTTTTCCACATTTTGTTACGTTAAAACCTTATTCTAAAATGTATTAAATAAATTTTTTCCTCATCAATCTACACACAATACCCCATAATGACAAAGCGAAAACAGGTTTTTAGAAATGTAAAAAACAGAAATACCTTATTTATTATTCAGACCCTTGAAAATGACACTCAAAATTGAGCTTAGGTGCATCCTGTTTCAATTGATCATCCTTGAGATGTTTCTACAACTTGATTGGAGTCCACCTGTGGTAAATTAAATTGATTGGACATGATTTTGAAAGGCACACATCTGACATCTGTTTATATAAGGTCCCACAGTTGACAGTGCATGTCAGAGCAAACCAAGCCACGAGGTTGAAGGAATTGGCCGTAGAGCTCAGAGACAAGATTGTGTCAAGGCACTGGGGAAGGGTACTTAAAAATGTCTGCTGCATTGAAGGTCCCCAAGAACACAATGGCCTCCATCATTTTTAAATGGAAGACGTTTGGAACCCCCAAGACCCTTCCTAGAACTGGCCGCCTGGCCAAACTGAGCAATCGGGGGAGAAGGGCCTTGGTCAGGGAGGTGACCTTGAATCCGATAGTCACTCTGTCAGAGCTCCAGAGTTCCTCTGTGGAGATGGGAGAATCTTCCAGAAGGACAACCATCTCTGCAGCACTCCGCCAATCAGGCCTTTAAGGTAGAGTGGTTAGACGGAAGCCACTCCTCAGTAAAAGGCACATGACAGCCTGCTTGAAGTTTGCCAAAAGGCACCTAAAGAACTATCAGACCATGAAAAACAAATTCTCTGGTCTGATGAAACCAAGACTGAACTCTTTGGACTGAATGCCAAGCGTCACATCTGAAGGAAACTTGGTACCATCCGTAAGGTGAAGCATGGTGGTTGCAGCATCATGCTGTCGGGATGTTTTTCAGTGGAAGGGACTGAGAGACTAGTCAGGATCGAGGGAAAGATGAACAGAGCAAAGTACAGAGAGATCCTTGATGAAAACCTGCTCCAGAGTGCTCAGGACCTCAGACTGGGGTGAAGGTTCAACTTCCAACAGGACAATGACCCTAAGCACACAGCCAAGACAATGCAGGAGTGGCTTCGGGACAAGTCTCTGAATTGAGTGGCCCAGCCAGAGCCAGAGCCCGGACCTGAACCCGATCGAACATCTCTGGAGACCTGAAAATAGCTGTGCAGCAGAGCTCCCCATCCAACCTGACAGAGCTTGAGAGGATTTGCAGAGTAGAAAGGGAGAAACTCCAAAAATACAGGTGTGCCAGTTTTGTAGCGTCATACTCAAGAAGACTCGAGGCTGTAATCGCTGCCAAAGGTGCTTCAACAAAGTACTGAGTAAAAGGTATAAATACTTATGTAAATGTGATATTTCATTTTTCTTTTTTTTCTTTTTTTTTAATACATTTGCAAAAATATTTAAAAAACAGTTTTTGCTTTGTTGTTATGGGATATTGTGTGCAAGATTTTCTTTGCTTCATTCATATTAGAATAAGGCTGTAACTGTAAGGAATGACGATGGAGAAGAGCAGCAGGTACAGGGAGTCAACATTTAATCAGGAACAGACATGGAACAAGACAGGAACAGCGTCAGCACACGGGTATACAAAGACAGATGACAATCAATGCAGCAGCGGGGAACAGAGAAGGGGAACTGACAAATATAGGTGCGGTAATAAACAGGTGTTTGAGTCCAGGTGAGTCCAATGATACACTGATACGCGTGACGGGGAAAGGCAGGAGTGCGTAATGCTGGGAAGCCTGACGCCTTCGAGCGCCAGGGAGGGGGAGCGGGAGCAGGCGTGACAGTACACCCCCCCCCCCCCCCCCTTTAGGGGCGCCACCCGGCATCCCACCTGGGCGAGCCTGACGGGCCGGCCGAGGCACGGCGTTGCACAAACTGGCTGGGCGTAAAATCCAGACGAACCGTCAGGGGCGTGGGAGCCTGACGACCCGGTTGAGGCGTGACAGCCTGATGATCTCGCTGGCACGAGGGAGCCTGATGAGCCGGCTGAAGCGTAGGCGCCTGGCGACCCGGCTGAGGTGTAAAACCCCTGCGATCCGGCTGAGGTCTGACGTGGGATGGGCGCCTGCCGAGCCAACTAGGACAAGAAAACCTCTCGAGCCAGTTAGGGAGTGGAAGCCCGACGAGCTGGCTTAGGCACTCTGGACCCGACGTCACCAGCAACCAGAACGCCAGCACTCCCCGATGCTTCGTTAGATGGCTGCTGCATTCTGTAAGGAATGACGCTGGAGAAGAGAAGCAGGTACGGAGAATCAACATTTAATCAGGAACAGACATGGAACAAGACAGGAACAGCGTCAACACACGGGTATACAAAGACAGACGACAATCAGTGCAGCAGCGGGAAACAGAGATTGGGAACTGACAACTATACAGTAGGAGAAGTAATAAACAGGAGATTGAGTCCAGGTGAGTCCAATAATACGCTGATGCGCGTGACGGGGAAAGGCAGGTGTGCGTACTGATGGTGGCAGGAGTGCGTAATGCTGGGGAGACTGACGCCTTCGAGCGCCAGGGAGGGGAAGCAGGAGCAGGAGTGACAGTAACGTCACAAAATGTGTAAAAAGTAATGTGGTCTGAATCCTTTCCGAATTCATTGTAGCTCCATTCTTGTGTATTTTATTTTCTTCCTCTTGTGTTACCATTTAATTTGTATTATTTTATTTTGCATCGTTGGAACTTTTGACCGGTAGTGTACTTGGGATATCCCTTTTCAACAGTAAAAATAAAAAAAATAACTGGGCTGGGTATACCTGGTAATACCACTGCAGCCACAAGCTGCGAGAGTGTGGTAGAGTGTGGTAGAGTCCACAGATGAGCATAGTATTTCTTAACATCCATTACACAATATTTTACAATAGCAGCTTAGTGAATGTGTGGTCTATTATTGATGGGAACTCTTCAGACACTAATTTCATAATACATCAATTTAAATATACAAATATAATTATGAGTCCTTGATAAATTGCTTCCGCATTAAGACATGACAGATGGATGGATTTGTTTTGAAATGCCTAACAATAACATCATAATAAAAGCGTTAACCAGCTATGTCACCCACCCACTTCCCTTGTGCCATACATCACAACAAACAAATAACCCTCATTGCCATTCATTCTAAAAGGTTCCTCTTTGAAGTGTGCTTTATTATTTTGATGACGTTGTGTCAGGATTTTGCCTTGCGTGGACCTTTAAGAGGTGTGTGTGTGTTTGTATATGTGTGTGTTTGTATATATGTGTGTGGAGATCAGTGTTGATTAAGTGTCTGGAGCCCGAGGGGGATAATGAGAGCTTCTAATTAATGAGCCAGAGCATATCTCAGAGTCACAGGGTCCTATCTGCACAGAGCAACTATTCTCGCACGCACGTATACACACGTATACACACGTATACACACGTATACACACACACACACACACACACACACACACACACACACACACGCACACACAAACCTCCTAGCCTTTCAGTGGGGTTCTTTCTCAGTCCAGTAGCCCTCCCTGATAAGTTTCCTCTAATAGGGATGGATAAGGGTTAGCACGTTGACCACCCAACATTCTCCCAGCCAGGGCGGAAGAGATGGCCTCCCAAAATATTTCAAAATCCTTTCTCTTTGTTGGGTACCCTCCCCAAAGAGCAGACGGGACCAGTATGGTGTCAGTATGAATCTAACCCATAACACCAACAAATACTAAGTAGTGTGAGGGAGGGAGGAAGGGGTTAGGGTCAGCTTACTGTGCGGGTTAGGGGACGCTCAGATTCCATATTGCTGGTCAGGCAGGCAGCTGTCTTATACGTATTCCCAGGCAGCTAGAACAAATAGCCCCTGCTCTAGACTAAAGCATCCATGAGCTCCCTCCCAGGTTACAGAATCACAAGGACTTAGTGATTCCGTTTCAACATGACAGCGCACTCTAAAGCCCACACTCAATCTTTAAGTACACTACATGCATACAGATGTGGACACCCCTTCAAATGAGTGGATTTGGCTATTTCAGTCAAAACCATTGCTGACAGGTGTATAAAATCGAGCACACAGCCATGCAATCTCCATGGACAAACATTGGCAGTAGAATGGCCCGTACTGAAGAGCTCAGTGACTTTCAATGTTGCACCGTCATAGGACGCCACCTTTCCAACAAGTCAGTTTGTCAAATGTTTGCCCTGCTAGGGCTTCCCTGGTCAACTGTAAGTGCTGTTATTGTAAAGTGGAAACATCTACTAGTAACAACGGCTCAGCCACGTAATGGTAGGCCACACAAGCTCACAGAACGTGACCGCTGAGTGCTGAAGCGCGTTGCACGTAAAAAAAAAATGCTGTTCGTTGGTAGCTTCATGAATTGAGTTTCCATGGTTGAGCAGCCGTACACAGGCCTAAGATCACCATGCACAATGCCAAGCATCGGCTGGAGTGGTGTAAAGCTCACCGCCATTGGATTCTGGAGCAGTGGAAACGCGTTCTCTGGAGTGATAAATCACGCATCACAATCTGGCAGTCCAACGGACAAATCTGGGTTTGGCAGATGCCAGGAGAACGCGACCTGCCCAAATGCAAAGTGCCAACAGTAAAGTTTGGTGGAGGAGGAATAATGGTTTGGGGCGTTTTTTCTTGGTTTGGGTTAGGCCCCTTAGTTCCAGTGAAGGGAAATCTTAACGCTACAGCATACAATGCCATTCTAGACAATTCTGTGATTCCAACTTTGTGGCAACAGTTTGGGGAAGGCCCTTTCCTGTTTCAGCATGACAATGCCCCTGTGCACAAAGTGAAGTCCATACAGAAATGGTTTGTTGAGGTCGGTGTGGAAGAACTTGACTGGCCTGCACATAGCCCTGACCTCAACCCCATCGAACACCTTTGGAATTAATTGGAACGCTGACTGCGAGCCAGGCATAATCGCCCAACATCAACGCACGACCTCACTAATGCTCTTGTGGCTGAATTAGAAGCAAGTCCCTGCAGCAATGTTCCAACATCTAGTGGAAAGCCTTCCCAGAAGAGTGGAGGCCGTTATAGCAGCAAATGGGGGACCAACTCCATATTAATGCCCATGATTTTGGAATAAGATGTTAGACGAGCAGGTGTCCACATACTTTGTAGGGTATGTAGTGTATGTGACAAACAAGCCAGTCTCATAGCTCGTTACCAGGCTGCCTCATTCCCTCAGATGCCTGGTTTGAGAACTATGAGAGCTGGATAGACCACTAGATCAATGGAATCTAACCAGCCTAAATTCAAGTGTACATTAATATGAAGCCTGTTGTCAATAGCCTACGAACCTTCTGTGTCATAGGCTCTAGGTGTTGTCAGTGGCATATACTGTATGTGTGTTCCTGATCCACTCATGTTAACACAGGCTGATCAGAACCACAGAACTAGAATGAATCATTATATTTCTATGATCAGAACATCACCAACCCTGCTAACAGCACAACCCCAGATCGTTTAAACCCAAGAGGGCTCATTCTAAACAGCCTATGTGATATTAAACGTGGAAAAATCTCCTTCTCACAAGAGATAATCCAGTGTGTAATCTGTCTCACTTCAGTGTCTTTAACTCATCGTGCTAAAGACATGTGATCTTATTCTATCCTCTCACCCAAATCCCTCTTTTCCACCCAATTACTGTAATGAAGAAAGACTAGTTTATCCACCCAAATGGCTGCACTCCAGAGTTATGCAAAGACGCTATACAAAAAGAGGGACATTTTCTTCAGAGCTGTGTTTAATAATTCAGTGGATTTGGACATGGATGAAACGTGCTCTGGCATGTTGTTTAAATCAAGGCAGCAGTTTAAGAGGCGTCTGAGGCAGGATCAATTATAACTGATAACATCTGTAAATCTGTGTAAGCATCCAATAAACTTGATATCAAGTTCGATTTGATATCAGCACTGTTGCACACAGTGATGCAAAGGAGAGAGATCCTGTGTGGTCCTGCACAGACTCAAAACAGTCCACAGACATGGAACAGAGAGAAAGAGAGAAGGTCTGTGTGCTTCTTTATGTCTACTCTTGACAAACTGTGTGTCTGAGCACACGTACATACGCATGGCTGTGGTCAGACCCACCCTTCTTAGTCCTTCAGTTTGAGTTACCTTTCCTCCCTCCATGGTCGCCGCACCAAATCTAAAGTCTCCCATAGTCCCAGCTTTCAGCTTCTCTCTCATGTCAAACGTATCCATGTGCTGCTACTGCAGACACAAACAGTGTTCTCTGTACTTAGACACACACACGTACCCACACACACATACCCACAAACACACAGAGAGAGAGAGAGAGAGAGAGAGAGAGAGGCTGAGAGAGGCCTTAGGCAGACCTAGCTCTCAAAAGAAGACAGGCTATGTGCACACTGCCCACAAAATGAGGTGAAACTGAGTTGCACTTACTAACCTGCCAAATGTATGACCATTTAGAGACACATATTTCCCTCAGTTTACACAAATCCCCAAAGAATTCGAAAACTAACCCATGTTTGATAAAGTGGCGCAGTGGTCTAAGTCACTGCATCGCAGTGCTAGCGGTGTCACTAGGGGTTTGATTCCAGGCTCTGTCGCAGCCGGCCGGCGCACAATTGGGCCAGCGTCATCCGTGTTAGGGGAGGCTTTGGACGGCAGGAATAGGACGCCGGGTTAAGAGGGCATCGTGTCAAAAAGCAGTGCGGCTTGGTTAGGTTGTGTTTCGGAGGACCCAAGGCTCTCGACCTTCGCCTATCCCGAGTCCGTACGGGAGTTCCAGCGATGAAACAAGACTGTAACTACCAATTGGATACCATGAATTTGGGGAGAAAAAGAGGTAAAAATGAAATAAAAAAGATTGATAAACTCCCATATCTACTGGGTGAAATACCACAGTGTGCATCACAGCAGCAAGATGTGTGACCTGTTGCCACAAGAAAAGGGTGAAGTGAAGAAGAAACACCACTGTAAATACAACCCATATTTATGTTGATTTATTTTCCCTTTTGTACTTTAACTATTTGCACATCGTTACAACACTGTATATAGACATAATATGACATTTGAAATGTCTTGATTTTTTGGGAACTTCTTTGAGTGTAATGTTTACTGTAAATTTGTATTGTTTATTTCACATTAGTTTAATACCTACTTCACTTGCTTTGGCAATGTGTACATATGTTTTCCATGCCAATAAAGCCCTTGAATTGAATTGAAATGAGAGATTAAAGCCATAATACTGTATCTAATAAGCGATCATCAAAACTGAGTACTGCAGTTGATGGAGACTACAATGGAAATGAGATGAAATCAAATGTGCAAAACTTAATTTGCTAATGAAATACAAATAGAAACGCAAGCTGCAGCACAATAGCAAACTACTAACAATATTTTCCTATAAAAAAACTAAAGACTACTTGGATTTTAAGTTCTCCTCTTCTCAAATGTAAAATTGATTTCCTCCCCAATGCAATAATGAGACTAAATACTTTAATACTCCAGCCTTATTATGGCAATTACCGCTCTTTCTCCACTTACCAATATCTGCTTGAGAGGCACCTCAATGTGCATTAACCCTCTTAACAGGAAAGGGAGGAATAGCACACAAAAACTATTCATGGGAATATAGAATTATAGACACATCTCTGTGTAACTGAGGAGAAGTAAAAATAAAACACCAAACATTAGTGATTCACAGACTGGTGAGAGTGATTTCACAGGGAGATAACTCACATGTTTTCCCCCACATACTCAAACACCCCAGGCCCTGCTCTATCTCAGCTCTGACTAGCAAGCTCTACCTCTGGTTCTGCCTATACCATACCAGTTCTGGGACACTGTAAAGTCCATGGAGAATAAGAACACCTCCTCCCAGCTTCCAACTGCACTGAAGATAGGAAACACTGTCACCACCGACAAATCCACAATAATTGAGAATTTCAATAAGCATTTTTCTACGGCTGGCCATGCTTTCCACCTGGCTACCCCTACCCCGGTCAACAGCACTGCCCTCCCCTCTGCTACTCGCCCACGCCTTCCCCATTTCTCTTTCTCCCAAATACAGTCAGCTGATGTTCTGAAAGAGCTTCAAAATCTGGACCCTTACAAATCAGCCGGGCTAGATAATCTGGACCCTTTCTTTCTAAAACTATCTGCTGAAATTGTTGCCACCCCTATTACTAGCCTTTTCAACCTCTCTTTCGTGTCGTCTGAGATTCCCAAAGATTGGAAAGCAGCTGCGGTTATCCCCCTCTTCAAAGGGGGGGACACTCTTGACCCAAACAGCTACAGACCTATATCTATCCTACCCTGCCTTTTTAAGGTCTTTGAAAGCCAAGTCAACAAACAGATTACCGACCATTTCGAATCCCACCATACCTTCTCCGCTATGCAATCTGGTTTCAGAGCTGGTCATAGGTGCACCTCAGCCACACTCAAGGTCATAAATGATATCTTAACGGCCATCGATAGGCAACAATACTGTGCAGCCGTATTTATTGACCTGGCCAAGGCTTTTGACTCTGTCAATCACCATATCCTCATCGGCAGACTCGACAGCCTTGGTTTCTATAATGATTGCCTCGCCTGGTTCACCAACTACTTCTCTGATCGAGTTCAGTGTGTCAAATCGGAGGCTCTGTTGTCCGGACCTCTGGCAGTCTCTATGGGGGTGCCACAGGGTTCAATTCTTGGACCGACTCTCTTCTCTGTATACATCAATGATGTCGCTCTTGCTGCTGGTGAGTCTCTGATCCACCTCTACGCAGATGACACTATTCTGTATACTTCTGGGCCTTCTTTTGACACTGTGTTAACAACCCTCCAGGCGAGCTTCAATGCCATACAACTCTCCTTCCGTGGCCTCCAATTGCTCTTAAATACAAGTAAAACTAAATGCATGCTCTTCAACCGATCGCTGCCTGCTCCTGCCCGCCTGTCCAACATCACTACTCTGGAAGGCTCTGACTTAGAATATGTGGACAACTACAAATACCTAGGTGTCTGGTTAGACTGTAAACTCTCCTTCCAGACTCACATCAAACATCTCCAATCCAAAGTTAACCTTTTGTCAATAGAGGGAGAGGAGCTGTTAGCACTATTTTTTTCTTGGCGTTGCCAAATTAAACTGCCTAGTACTCAATTCTTGCTCGTACAATATGCATATTATTATTATTATTGGATAGAAAACACTCTCTAGTTTCTAAAACCGTTGGAATTATGTCTCTGGGTGAAACAGAACTCATTCTACAGCACTTTTCCTGCCAGGGAGTGAGAGTTTATAAGTCCCTGTGAATGCTGTGGGGCTACAAACACTGCCTACGCCTTCCTCTAGATGTCAGTAAGTGGTGACAATTTGAATGGGGTCGATTGCGCAATCTGGGACTTTATATAAGACCAAGATACGGAAGTACCTTTCTTTTCAGCCGTGCGCTCGACGCAGAGTGGACGTCGGACTGGCCTCATTCCAAGCTTTGGTTTAGCCACTTCTATATCCCCGGTCATGTTTTTATTCGTTATAGGTGTTAAAGACATCATAAGGTAGTTAATTTAAACTGTTTTATAGCAATTTATATCCGTTTATTGCAATTTTCTGGCATTTCTTTGTGACGCACTTTCAAGAGTTGGACACTTTTCCAGTACATGCCGAACGTTAGTGGCCATTTCGACAGGACAAGAGGACATCTTTCGACCAAAAGACGATTAGACCGGAGAAAGGATACATTGCCCAAGATTCTGATGGAAGCTCAGCTAATAGTAAGAACTATTTATGATGATAAATCGTTGTTCTGTTGAAAAATGTTAAACGCATATGCCGCCATTTTCTTTGGGGTAGCTTCGCTTTGGCGCACCCTGTATTGCACAGTAAGGATAATTTAAAAAATGTAATTCAGCGATTGCATTAAGAACTAATTTGTCTTTCAATTGCTGTCCACCCTGTATTTTTTAGTCAAGTTTATAATTATTTATTCATTAGACTAGATCACTGTCCAAGATGGCGCCCGACATTATCTGGCCAGTTTGGCTACTATTCTCATTGTATAACCACGATTTTTGTGGCTAAATATGCACATTTTCGAACAAACTCTATATGTATGTTGTAATATGATGTTACAGGAGTGTCATCGGAAGAATTCTGAGAAGGTTAGTGAAAAAATTAATATATTTTGGTGGTGATAATGCTATCGCTCTTTTTGCCTTGAATCAATGCTGGGGTATTGTTTGCACATGTGGTATGCCAATATAACAATTTATTGTGTTTTCGTTGTAAGACACATAGAAAATCTGAAATATTGTCTGGATTCACAGGATCTGTGTCTTTCAATTACTGTACGCTGTGTATTTTTAAGAAATGTTTTGAGATTAGTAATTAGGTAATACACGTTGCTCTCTGTATTTATTCTAGTCGAGTTGTGATGGTGGGTGCAATTGTAAACTATGATTTATACCTGAAATATGCACATTTTTCTAACAAAACCTATGCTATACAATAAATATGTTATCAGACTGTCATCTGATGAGGTTTTTTCTTGGTTAGTGGCTATCAATATCTTTATTTGGTCGAATTGGTGATAGCTACTGGTGGAGAGAAAAAATGGTGGACAAAGAAAAATGGTGTATTTTGCTAACGTGGTTAGCTAATAGATTTACATATTAAGTCTTCCCTGTATAACATTTTAAAAATCAGAAATGATTGCTGGATTCACAAGAAGTGTATCTTTCATCTGGTGTCTTGGACTTGTGATTGAATGATATTTAGTTGCTAGTATTTACTTGTGACGCTATGCTAGCTATGCTAGTCAGCTTTTTTACTGATGGGGGTGGTGGGGGGTGCTCCCGGACCCGGGTTTCTGAGGCGGTAGAAGTTAAATCTAGAATTGGCTTTATATTCCTCAACAAAGCATCCTTCACTCATGCTGCCAAACATACACTTGTAAAACTGACCATCCTACCAATCCTCGACTTCGGTGACGTCATTTACAAAATAGCCTCCAAAACCCTACTCAATAAATTGGATGCAGTCTATCACAATGCCATCCGTTTTGTCACCAAAGCCCCATATACTACCCACCACTGCGACCTGTACACTCTTGTTGGCTGGCCCTCGCTTCATACTCGTCGCCAAACCCACTGGCTCCAGGTCATCTACAAAACCCTGCTAGGTAAAGTCCCCCCTTATCTCAGCTCGCTGGTCACCATAGCAGCACCTACCTGTAGCACGCGCTCCAGCAGGTATATCTCTCTGGTCACCCCCAAAACCAATTCTTCCTTTGGCCGCCTCTCCTTCCAGTTCTCTGCTGCCAATGACTGGAACGAACTACAAAAATCTCTGAAACTGGAAACACTTATTTTCCTCACTAGCTTTAAGCACCAGCTGTCGGAGCAGCTCATAGATTACTGCACCTGTACATAGCCCATCTATAATTTAGCCCAAACAACTACCTCTTTACCTACTGTATTTATTTATTTATTTTGCTCCTTTGCACCCCATTATTTCTATCTCTACTTTGCACTTTCTTCCACTGCAAACCAACCATCTCAGTGTTTTTTTCTTTTTTTTCTTTTAATTTAAATTTTATCCCCTTTTCTCCCCAATTTTTCGTGGTGTCCAATCGCTAGTAATTACTATCTTGTCTCATCGCTACAACTCCCGTACGGGCTCGGGAGAGACGAAGGTCGAAAGCCATGCGTCCTCCGAAGCACAACCCAACCAAGCCGCACTGCTTCTTTAACACAGCGCGCCTCCAACCCGGAAGCCAGCCGCACCAATGTGTCGGAGGAAACACCGTGCACCTGGCCCCCTTGGTTAGCGCGCACTGCGCCCGGCCCGCCACAGGAGTCGCTGGAGCGCGATGAAACAAGGATATCCCTACCGGCCAAACCCTCCCTAACCCGGACGACGCTAGCCCAATTGTGCGTCGCCCCACGGACCTCCCGGTCGCGGCCGGCTGCGACAGAGCCTGGGCGCGAACCCAGAGACTCTGGTGGCGCAGTTAGCACTGCGAGGCAGTGCCCTAGACCACTGCCCCACCCGGGAGGCCCATTCCAGTGTTTTTTTTACTTGCTATATTGTATTTACTTCGCCACCATGGCCTTTTTTATATTTTTATTTATTTATATATATATTTTGTTTGCCTTCACCTCCCTTATCTCACCTCACTTGCTCACATTGTATATAGACTTATTTTTCACTGTATTATTGACTGTATGTTTGTTTTACTCCATGTGTAACTATGTGTTGTTGTATGTGTCGAACTGCTTAGCTTTATCTTGGCCAGGTCGCAATTGTAAATGAGAACGTGTTCTCAATTTGCCTACCTGGTTAAATAAAGGTGAAATAAAAAATAAAAATAAATACCTATCCCCATACCTCTGCCTTTACCCCTACCTCAATCACAACCTCCACCTCTATCCCTACCCCTACCACGACCTCCACCCCTACCTCTATCACAACCTCCACCTCTATCCCTACCCCTACCACGACCTCCACCCCTACCTCTATCACAACCTCCACCTCTATCCCTACCCCTACCACAACCTCCACCACTACCTCTATCAAGCCTCCACCTCTATCCCTACCCCTACCACGACCTCCACCCCTACCTTTACCTCTACCACAACCTCCACCTCTATCCCTACCTCTATCACAACCACTATCCCTACCCCTAACACAACGTCTACACCTACCTCCACCCCTACCACAACCTCCACCCCTACCTCTACACCTACCTCTACCACAACCTCCACCTCTATCCCTACCTCTATCACAACCACTATCCCTACCCCTAACACAACGTCTACACCTACCTCCACCCCTACCACAACCTCCACCCCTACCTCTACACCTACCTCTACCACAACCTCCACCTCTATCCCTACCTCTATCACAACCACTATCCCTACCCCTAACACAACGTCTACACCTACCTCTACCCCTACCACAACCTCCACCTCTACCTCTACCACAACCTCTACTTCTACCACAACCTCCAGCCCTACCTCTACACCTACCCCTACCACAACCTCCACCTCTATCCCTACCCCTACCACAACCTCCACCTCTACCTCTACACCTACCTCTACCACAACCTCCACCTCTAGTCCTACCTCTACCATAAACCCACCTCTACAAATCCCTCTACCACAACCCCACCTCTACACATACCTCTACTTCTACCACAACCTCTATCACTACCCCTACCCCTACCACAACCTCCATCCCTACACCTACCTCTACCACAACCTCCACCTCTATCCCTACCTCTACCATAACCCCACCTCTACACCTACCTCTATCCCTACCTCGACCACAACCCCACCTCTACACCTACCTCTACCACAACCTCTAGCCCTAACTCTACCACATCCTTCACCTCTACCCCAACCTATAACACAACATCCACCCCCACCTCTACAACCTTCACCTCTACCACAACCTAAACCCCTACCGCAACCACAACCTCCAACTCCACCTCTACCACAACCTAAACCCCTACCTCTACCACAACCTCTACCTCTCCACAACATCCAGCTCCACCTCTACCACAACGTCCACCTCTACCACAACCTCTACCTCTCCACAACATCCAGCTCCACGTCTACCACAACCTCCACCTCTACCACAACCTCCACCTCTACCACAACCTCTACCTCTACCACAACCTTCACCTCTACCTCTACCACAACCTCCATCTCTACCCCTACCTCTACCACGACCTTCACCTCTACCTCTACCACAACCTCTACCACAACCTTCACCTCTACCACAACCTCCACATCTACCTCTACCACAACCTCCACCTCTACCACAACCTCTACCTCCACCAAAACCTTCACCTCTACCACAACCTCTACCCCTACCCCTACCGCAACCTCTACCTCTATCACAACCTTCACCTCTACCCCTACATCTAACACAACCTCTACCTCCACCTCTAACCCTACCTCTACAACAACCTCTACCTCTACCACAACACTTACCTCAACCACAACCTATACCTCTACCACAAACTCCACCACTACCCCTACCTCTACGACAAATTTCACCTCTATCACTACCACAACCTCCACCTCTACCACAACCTCCATCTCTACCCCTACCTCTACCACGACCTTCACCTCTACCTCTACCACAACCTCTACCACAACCTTCACCTCTACCACAACCTCCACATTTACCACAATCTTCACCTCTACCTCTACCACAACCTCCACATTTACCACAATCTTCACCTCTACCTCTACCACAACCTTCACCTCTACCACAACCTCCACATTTACCACAATCTTCACCTCTACCACAACCTCTACCTCCACCAAAACCTTCACCTCTACCACAACCCCTACCCCTACCGCAACCTCTACCTCCACCAAAACCTTCACCTCTACCACAACCCCTACCCCTACCGCAACCTCTACCTCTATCACAACCTCCACCTCTACCCCTACCTCTACAACAACCTCTATCTCTACCACAACACCTACCTCAACCACAACCTATACCTCTACCACAAACTCCACCACTACCCCTACCTCTACCACAACCTATACCTCTACCACAACCTCCACCTCTACCCCTACCTCTACCACAACCTCCACCTCTACCCATACCTCTACCACAACCTCCACCTCTACCCTTACATCTACCACAACCTCTACCACTATCACAACCTCTACCTCCACCACAACCTTCACCTCTACCCCTACCTCAACTACAACCTTCACCTCTACCCCTACATCTACCACAACCTCTACCGCTACCTCTACCTCTACCACTACAACAACACCTACCTCAACCCCAACCTATACCTATACCACAAACTCCACCTCTACCACAACCTCCACCTCTACCCCTACCTCTACCACAACCTTCACCTCTACCTCTACCACAACCTTCACCTCTACCACGACCTCCACGTTTACCACAACCTTCACATCTACCTCTACCACAACCTCCACCTCTACCACAACCTCTACCTCCACCAAAACCTTCACCTCTACCACAACCTCTACCCCTACCGCAACCTCTACCTCTATCACAACCTTCACCTCTACCCCTACATCTAACACAACCTCTACCTCCACCTCTAACCCTACCTCTACAACAACCTCTACCTCTACCACAACACCTACCTCAACCACAACCTATACCTCTACCACAAACTCCACCACTACCCCTACCTCTACGACAACCTTCACCTCTACCTCTACCACAACCTCCACCTCTACCACAACCTCCATCTCTACCCCTACCTCTACCACGACCTTCACCTCTACCTCTACCACAACCTCTACCACAACCTTCACCTCTACCACAAACTCCACATTTACCACAATCTTCACCTCTACCTCTACCAAAACCTTCACCTCTACCACAACCCCTACCCCCACCGCAACCTCTACCTCTATCACAACCTCCACCTCTACCCCTACCTCTACAACAACCTCTACCTCTACCACAACACCTACCTCAACCACAACCTATACCTCTACCACAAACTCCACCACTACCCCTACCTCTACCACAACCTATACCTCTACCACAACCTCCACCTCTACCCTTACATCTACCACAACCTCTACCACTATCACAACCTCTACCTCCACCACAACCTTCACCTCTACCCCTACCTCAACTACAACCTTCACCTCTACCCCTACATCTACCACAACCTCTACCGCAACCTCTACCTCTACCACTACAACAACACCTACCTCAACCCCAACCTATACCTATACCACAAACTCCACCTCTACCCCTACCTCTACCACAACCTTCACATCTACCTCTACCACAAACTCCACCTCTACCCCTACCTCTACCACAACCTTCACCTCTACCTCTACCACAAGCATCACCTCTACCACAACCTCCACCTCTACCCCTACATCTACCACAACCTCTATCACTACCACAACCTCTACCTCTACCACAACCTCTACCAAACCCTCCACCTCTACCCCTACCACAACCTCCACCTCTACCCATACATCTACCACAACCTGTACCTCTACCTCTACCAAACCTATACCTCTACCACAACCCCTACCCTTACCTCTACCACAACCTCTACCACAACCTCCACCTCTATCCCTACCTCTATCACTACCACAACCTCCACCTCTACCCCTACATTTACCACAACCTCTACCACTACCTCTACCACAATCTCTACCTCAACCACAACCTATACCTCGACCACAAACTCCACCACTACCCCTACCTCTACCACAACCTTCACCTCTACCTCTACCACAACCTCCACCTCTACCACAACCTTCACCTCTACCTCTACCACAAGCTTCACCTCTACCACAACCTCCACCTCTACCCCTACATCTACCACAACCTCTACCACAACCTATACCTCTACCTCTACCACAACCTCTTTCACCATCACAACCTCTACCTCCACCACAACCTTCACCTCTACCCCTACCACAACCTCTACCTCTACCACAACCTTCACCTCTACCCCTACATCTACCACAACCTCTACCTCTACCCCTACCTCTACCACAACCTCTACCTCTACCACTACCACAACACCTACCCCGTCACAACCTATACCTCTACCACAACCTTCACCTCTACCTCTACCAAACACTCCACCTCTACCCCTCCCACAACCTCTACCCCTACATCTACCACAACCTCTACCACTCCCACAACCTCTACCTCTACCCCTACCTCTACCACAACCTCTACCTCTACCACAACCTCTACCTCTACCACAACCTTCACCTCTACCTCTACCACAAGCTTCACCTCTACCTCAACCTCCACCTCTACCCCTACATCTACGACAACCTCTACCACAACCTATAACTCTACCTCTACCACAACCTCTACCACTCTACAACTTCTACCTACCTCATCCATAACCTATACCTCTACCACAATCTCTACCCCTACATCTACGACAACCTCTACCACAACCTATAACTCTACCTCTACCACAACCTCTACCACTCTACAACTTCTACCTACCTCATCCATAACCTATACCTCTACCACAATCTCTACCTCAACCATAACCTATACCTCGACCACAAACTCCACCACTACCCCTACCTCTACCACAACCTTCACCTCTACCTCTACCACAACCTCCACCACAACCTTCACCTCTACCTATACCACAAGCTTCACCTCTACCACAACCTCCACCTCTACCCCTACATCTACCACAACCTCTACCACAACCTATACCTCTACCACCATCACAACCTCTACTTCCACCACAACCTTCACCTCTACCCCTACCACAAGCTTCACCTCTACCACAACCTTCACCTCTACCCCTACATCTACCACAACATCTCCCTCTACCCCTACCACTACCACAACACCTACCCCGTTACAACCTATACCTCTACCACAACCTCTACCTCTACCACAACATTCACCTCTACCTCTACCACACACTCCACCTCTACCCCTACCTCTACCACAACCTCCACCTCTACCCCTACATCTACCACAACCTCTACCACTCCCACAACCTCTACCTCTACCCCTACCTCTACCACAACCTCTACCTCTACCACAACAACTACCTCATCCATAACCTATACCTCTACCACAAACTCCACCACTACCCGTACCTCTACCACAACCTTCACCTCTACCTCTACCACAAACTCCACCTCTACCCCTACCTCTACCACAACCTCCACCTCTACCCATACCTCTACCACTACCTCTACCACAAACTCCACCACTACCCCTACCTCTACCACAACCTTCACCTCTACCTCTACCACAAGCTTCACATCTACCACAACCTCCACCTCTACATCTACCACAACCTCTACCACAACCTATACCTCTACCTCTACCACAACCTCTACCACTATCACAACCTCTACCTCCACCACACCATTCACCTCTACCTCTACCACAACCTATATCTCTACCACAACCTTCAACTTTACCCCTACATCTACCACAACCACTACTGCAACCTCTACCTCTACCCCTACCTCTACCACAACCTCTACCTCTACCACAACACCTACCTCAACCACAACCTATACCTCTACCGCAAACTCCACCTCTACCCCTACCTCTACCACAACCTTCACCTCTACCACAAACTCCACCTCTACCCCTACCTCTACCACAACCTCCACCTCTACCCATACCTCTACCACAACCTCTACATCTACCTCTACCACAACCTGTACCTCTACCCCTACCTCTACAACAACCTATACCTCCACCTCTACCCCTACCCTTACCTCTACCAAAACCTTCACCTCTACCACAACCTCCAAGTTTACCACAACCTCTACCAAAACTTCCACCTCTACCTCTACCACAACCTGTACCTCTACCCCTACCACTACCTCTACCACAAACTCCACCTCTACCCCTACCTCTACCTCTACCACAATCTTCACCTCTACCACAACCTCCACGTCTATCCCTACCTCTACCACAACCTCCACCTCTATCCCTACCTCTACCGCTACCACAACCTCTACCCCTACATCTACCACAACCACTACCACAACCTCTACCTCTACCACAATCTCTACCTCTACCACAACCCTTACCTCTACCACAACCTCCACCTCTATCCCTTCCTCTACCACAACATCCACCTCTATCCCTACCTGTACCACAACCTCCTCCTCTACACCTATCTCTACCACAACCTCTACCTCTACCACAACCACCACCTCTACCACAACCTTCACCTCTACCTCTACCACAACCTCCACCTCTACCCCTACCTCTACCGCTACCACAACCTCTATCACTACCACAACCTCTACCTTTACCACAACCTCTACCAAAACCTCCACCTCTACCCCTACCTCTACCACAACCTCCACCTCTACCCATACCTCTACCACAACCTGTACCTCTACCCCTACCACTACCTCTACCACAACATCCACCTCTACCCCTACCACAACCTCTAACTCTACCACAACCTCCACCTCTACCCCTACCTCTACCGCTACCACAACCTCTATCACTACCACAACCTCTACCTTTACCACAACCTCTACCAAAACCTCCACCTCTACCCCTACCTCTACCACAACCTCCACCTCTACCCATACCTCTACCACAACCTGTACCTCTACCCCTACCACTACCTCTACCACAACATCCACCTCTACCCCTACCACAACCTCTAACTCTACCACAACCTCCACCTCTACCCCTACCTCTACCGCTACCACAACCTCTATCACTACCACAACCTCTACCTTTACCACAACCTCTACCAAAACCTCCACCTCTACCCCTACCTCTACCACAACCTCCACCTCTACCCATACCTCTACCACAACCTGTACCTCTACCCCTACCACTACCTCTACCACAACATCCACCTCTACCCCTACCACAACCTCTAACTCTACCACAACCTTCACCTCTACCCCTACCTCTACAACAACCTATACCTCTACCATACCCTCCACCTCTACCCCTACCCTTAGCTCTACCTCTACCAAAACCTTCACCTCTACCATAACCTCCACCTCTATCCCTACCTGTACCACAACCTCCACCTCTTCCCCTATCTCTACCACAACCTCTACCTCTACCACAACCACCATCTCTACCAAAAGCTTCACCTCTACCACAACCTCCACCTCTACCCCTACATCTACCACAACCTCTATCACTACCACAACCTCACCTTTACCGCAACCGCAACCTCTGCCAAAACCTCCACCTGTACCTCTACCACAACCTGTACCTCTACCCCTACCACAACCTCCACCTCTACCCCTACCTCTACCACAACCTCCACCTCTACCACAACCTTCACCTCTACCACAACCTCCACCTCTATCCCTACCTCTACCACAACCTCCACCTCTATCACTACCTCTACCGCTACCACAACCTCTACCCCTACATCTACCACAACCACTACCACTACCACAACCTCTACCTCTACCACAATCTCTACCTCTACCACAACATCTACCTCAACCACAACCTATACCTCAACCACAAACTTCACCACTATCCCTACCTCTACCACAACCTTCAACTCTACCTCTACTACAAACTTCACCTCTACCTCTACCACAAGCTTCACCTCTACCACAACCTCCACCTCTACCCCTACATCTACCACAACCTCTACCACAACCTATACCTCTACCACTATCACAACCTCTACCTCTACCACAACCTCCACCTCTACCCCTACCTCTACCACAACCTCCACCTCTACCCCTACATCTACCACAACCTCTACCACACCCTTCACCTCTACCCCTACCACAACCTCTACCTCTACCACAACCTTCACCTCTACCCCTACATCTACCACAACCTCTACCGCAACCTCTACCTCTACCACAACACCTACCTCAACCACAACCTATACCTCTACCACAAACTCCACCTCTACCCCTACCTCTACCACAACCCTCACCTCCACCACAAACTCCACCTCTACCCCTACTTCTATCACAACCTTCATCTCTACCTCTACCACAACCTCCACCTCTACCCCTACCTCTACCCCTACCTCTGCCACAACTTCCACATCTACCCATACCTCTACCACAACCTCTACATCTACCCCTACCACAACCTGTACCTCTACCCCTACCCCTACCTATACCATAACCTCCACCTCTACCCCTACCTATACCTTTACCACAACCTCCACCTCTACCCCTACCTCTACCAAAACCTCCACCTCTACCCATACCTCTACCACAACATGTACCTCTACCCCTACCACTACCTCTACCACAACATCCACCTCTACCCCTACCTCTACCACAACCTCTAACTCTACCACAACCTTCACCTCTACCCCTACCTCTAGAACAACCTATACCTCTACCAAAACCTCCACCTCTACCCCTACCCTTACCTCTACCTCTACCAAAACCTTCAACTCTACCACAACCTCCACCTCTATCCCTACCTGTACCACAACCTCCACCTCTTCCCCTATCTCTACCACAACCTCTACCTCTACCACAACCACCATCTCTACCAAAAGCTTCACCTCTACCACAACCTCCACCTCTACCCCTACATCTACCACAACCTCTACCACAACCTATACCTCTACCACTATCACAACCTCTACCGCCACCACAACCTTCGCCAATACCCCTACCGCAACCTCTACCTCTACCACAACCTCTACCTCTACCTATACCACTACCACAGCACCTACCTCAACCACAACCTATACCTCTACCACAAACGCCACCTCTACCCCTACCTTCACCTCTACCTCTACCACAAACTCCACCTCTACCCCTCCCACAACCTCTACCTCTACCCCTACATCTACCACAACATCTACCACTACCACAACCTCTTCCCCTACCACAACCTCTACCTCTACCACAACACCTACCTCAACCACAACCTAGACCTCTACCACAAACTCCACCACTACCCCTACCTCTACCACAACCTCTACCCCTACATCTACCACAACCTCTACCACAACCTAAACCTCGACCTCTACCACAACCTCTACCACTATCACAACCTCTACCTCCACCACACCCTTCACCTCTACCCCTACCACAACCTCTACCTCTACCACAACCTTCACCTCTACCCCTACATCTACCACAACCTCTACCGCAACCTCTACCACAACACCTACCTCAACCACAACCTTTACCTCTACCACAAACTCCACCTCTACCCCTACCTCTACCACAACCTTCACCTCTACCACAAACTCCACCTCTACCCCTACCTCTATCACAACCTTCATCTCTACCTCTACCACAACCTCCACCTCTACCCCTACCTCTGCCACAACTTCCACATCTACCCATACCTCTACCACAACCTCTACATCTACCCCTACCACAACCTGTACCTCTACTCCTACCTCTACCACAACCTCCACCTCTACCCCTACCCTTACCTCTACCACAACCTCTACCTCTACCCCTACCTCTACCACAACTTCCACATCTACCCATACCTCTACCACAACCTCTAAATCTACCCCTACCACAACCTGTACCTCTACCCCTACCTCTACCACAACCTCCACCTCTACCCCTACCTCTACCTCTACCACAACCTTCACCTCTACCACAACCTCCACCTCTATCCCTACCTCTATCACAACCTCCACCTCTATCCCTACCTCTACCACAACCTCCACCTCTATCCCTACCTCTACCACAACCTTTACCACAACCTCCACCTCCACCTCTACCACAACCTCTACCCCAACCTCTTCCACAACCACCACCTCTACCACAAACTCCACCTCTACCACAACCTCCACCTATAATTCTACCACAACCTCTACCCCTACCTCTACCACAAGCTCTACCTCTACCACAACCACAAGCTCTACCTCTACCACAAGCTCTACCTCTACCACAACCTCTACCACAACCTCCACCTCTACCACAACCTTTACCACAACCTCTACCTCCACCTCTACCTCTACCACAACCTCTACCTCTACCACAACCTCTACCTCTACCACAACCTCCACCTCTACCTCTACCACAACCTTTACCACAACCTCTAGCCCTACCTCTACTTCTACCTTTGTCTTTACCTCTTTCTTCTACCACAACCTATACCTCTGTCTCTGTCTTGACCTCTTTCTCAACCCCTTCTCCGATCTTTCAAAGTTTCCCCCCTGAAAACAGTTCAGGTCAATCATGACCAAAACCTCCCGCCACCTGAACAGTTCCCCCTTGTGCTGTGGCCCCCACCTACTAGCCAATGTGCTCATGGGGATTAAGAGGCCTTGAATTTTAGCGAAATAGTGCACCTTACCATCAATGACCTGCTATACTAATAACTGCACTATACTGTTTATGCACCATGTACACCTCTGAACCACACTGTATATTAGGGGTGTGCCGAGTAGTCAGACAAAACAAGTATCATAGCGGATATGGGCAAACTTCTGGATACGATTTTATATATTTTTTTATTATCCGTGATCGGAAGAAAATAGATTTGGGTGCCAGCAAGCATCTTTCTCATGTCAATCAGTCTAAACCACAATGTACTGCATTTTAGTAAGTCATGTGCAAGGTTCTACGTGGTCTAAATAACTAAACTGGCTGTAAAGAGAAGGGCGGGCTGTACGTTGATCCTGCTGCTCTGATTGGATAGAGTGAAGTGGCATTCCTCTGTCCACTTGCTTCATAATTTCACCCGATCACTTCTCCTTGCATGTTTTCATTCTGATCATTTAGATTGCTTCTGCCCGCTGCTATGAATAATCACATGGCGAGGACCTTTGCTATCAAGCTATCAATGTGCATAATATCTAACAAGCAGAGCATGGGTAGAGAAAGAATGGAACGCTGAAGCGCATTCTGCCTGAGTGACAGAAAACTTGGCTGCCTGATAAGAGTTGAGGACACAGACAAACACACCCCTCCGGCGTGCTGCTCCTTGTCTGCAGCGAGGTATTTTGACAACATCTATTTACACCATTTTTTCAGATCACAAGTATCATCTAATCAATCAAACTATCAACCTTCAAGATATGGAGACAAATATGAGTATGGCCATATGATGATGATGAATACGAGTATGGCCACAACAACACGCCCCTACTGTATAAGCACTGTATTAGGATATATTAGGATCTCCATATACAGTGCCTTTGGAAAGTATTCAGACCCCTTGACTTTTTCCCCATTTTGTTACGTTACAGCCTTGTTCTAAAATTGATAATATAAAAAAAATCCTCAGCAATCTACACACAATACCCCATAATGACAAAGCGAAAACATGTTTAGAAATTCTTGCAAATTTTACAAATAAAAAACAGAAATACCTTATTTACATGAGTCTTCAGACCCTTTGCTATGAGACTCGAAATTGAGCTCAGGTGCATCAAGATTCCATTGATCATCCTTGAGATGTTCCTACAACTTGATTGGAGTCCACCTGTGGTAAATTCCATTGACTGGACATGATTTGGATAGGCACACACACTGTCTATATAAGGTCTCACAGTTGACAGTGAATGTCAGAGAAAAAACCAAGCCATGAGGTCGAAGGAATTGTCTGTAGAGATCCGAGACAGGATTGTGTCGAGACACAGATCTGGGGAAGGGTAGCAAAACACTTCTGCGGCATTGTAGGTCCCCATGAACACAGTGGCCTCCATCATTCTTAAATGGAAGAAGTTTGGAACAACCAATACTTCCTAGAGCTGGCCGCCCGGTCAAACTGAGCAATCGGGGGAGAAGGGCCTTGGTCAGGGAGGTCACCAAGAACCCGATGGTCATTCTGACAGAGTTCCTCTGTGGAGATGGGAGAACCTTCCAGAAGAACAACCATTTCTGCAGCACTCCACCAATCAGACCTTTATGGTAGAGAGCCACTCCTCAGTAAAAGGCACATGACAGCCCGCTTGGAGTTTGCCAAAAGGCACCTAAAGACTCTTAGACCATGAGAAACAATACGCTCTGGTCTGATGAAACCAAGATTGAACTCTTTGGCCTGAATGCCAAGCGTCACATCTGGAGGAAACCTGACACCATCCCTAAGGTGAAGCATGGTGATGGCAGCATCATACTGTGGGGATGTTTCTCAGCGGCAGGGACTGGGAGACTAGTCAGGATCAAGGGAAAGATGAACAGAGCAAAGTACAGAGAGATCCTTGATGAAAACCTGCTCCAGAGTGCTCAGGACCTCAGATTGGGGTGAAGGGTCACCTTCCAACAGGACAACGACCCTAAGCACACAGCCAAGACAACGCAGGAGTGGCATCGGGACAAGTCTCTGAATGTCCTTGAGTGGCCCAGCCAGAACCCAGACTTGAACCCGATCAAACAGCTCTGGAGAGGCCTGAAAATAGCTGTGCAGCAACGCTCCCCATCCAACCTGACAGAGCTTGAGGGGATCTGCTGTCACGAATCCCGCTTCCTGAGTCTGTTTTTGCCTGTGTTCTTTCCTGGAGTGTTTTTCCGGTGTCCTGGAACGCACCCTGTCTGGTTGCCGGACGACGTAGTTAGTTGGGAGATCTCTGATTACCCGCACCTGTATCCCATCAGCTATCTGCACACCTGGTCCTGATCATCATCCCTCCACTTCATAAGCTCTGACCTGACATCCATTCCCTGCCGGATCGTTAGCCATGAACAGTATGTTGTGCCAGTGTATCAGCCTCCAGTTTTATAGAGTTTGTTTTGTTGTTTTGTACGTCTTGCTTGCCTTGAACTCACCTCCGTTTTTTCTGTCTACAGTCATTCACCCGGAACACTCATCTCATCCCTACCTGGTCGTCGGTGACTTCAGTTACTTCATTGGATCTGCCTATTCAATCCCATCAACTCACCTCCGCTGCCCGCTCCGTCACTTGGATTTTTCTATCACTACATTCAAACTTATAAATAAATACTCACCTTCGTCTTACTCTCCTTGTCCTGGTCTGCTTCTGGGTTCAACTTTAGTAGAAGCGTGACATCTGCAGAGAAGAAACTCCCAAAATACAGGTGTACCAAGCTTGTAGCGTCATACCCAAGAAGACTCAGGGCTGTAATCACTGCCAAAGGTGCATCAACAAAGTACTGAGTAAAGGGTCTGAATACTTATGTGAATGTAATATTTTTTTATTTATTTTTTTATAAATTAGCAACATTTTCTAAAAAACTGTTTTTTCTTTGTCATTATGGGGTATTGTGTGTAGATTGATGAGGAGGGAAAACGATTTCATCATTGTAGAATAAGGCTGTAACGTAACAAAATGTGGAAAAAGTCAAGGGGTCTGAATACTTTCCAAAGGCATTGTGCCCTCCGTAATTATTGGGACAGGGATTCATTTTTTATAATTGTGTCTCTTAACTTCAAAAGTCTGGATTTGAAATCCATTACTGAACCCCTGCCTGGCCTGACCTCCAGACTGCCCTTCGTCTGGTACAGTTTTGGACTCTGACCCGGTTTATGAACTCTCGCCTGTCCCCGACCTACCTTTTGTCTACCCTTTGGATGAATAAATATCGGAGCTCAACCATCTGCTTCCTGTGTCTGCATTTGGGTCTCGCCTTGTTTCCTTATAGACGTGAGTGCTATGGGTCGGTAGTCCTTTAGGCAGATTACCTTGGTGTCTTGGGTGCAGGGACTATGATGGTCTGCTTAAAACATGTTGGTATTACAGACTCGGACAGGGAGAGGTTGAAAATGTCAACTTGCCAGTTGGTCAGCACATGCTCGCAGTACACGTCCTGGTAATCCGTCTGGCCCTGAGGCCTTGTGAATGTTGACCTGTTTAAATGTCTTACTCACATCGGCTGCGGAGAGCGTGATCACAGTCTTCCGGAACAGCTGGAGCTCTCATGCATGTTACAGTGTTATTTGCCTCGAAGCGAGCATAGAAGTAGTTTAGCTCGTCTGGTAGGCTCGTCTGGTAGGCTCGTGTCACTGGGCAGCTCTTGGCTGTGCTTCCCTTTGTAGTCTGTAATGGTTTGCAAGCCCTGCTACATCCAACGAGCATCAGAGCAGGTGTAGTATGAATCTCTCACTGTAAATCAGTTTATACTCCAGAAATGTATGTTTACTGTGTTTATATTGTATATTCTGTAGCCTAAATTGACTTGTGTCTGCATTCTGTTTGTATATTGTCTATTTCTTCTCACTCAGGCAAATTCTGTGTCTATGTAAAATAGTTGTGGGTAGAGGTAGAGGTGGGAGTAAAGGCAGAAGTGGGGATAGAGGTAGAGATACTTGGCAAATAAAGTGATTCTGATCTCTGCCTCTAACTCTACCTATGCCTCTCCATCTACCTATATCTACCTCTACCCCCACATCTGCATCTACCCCCACCTCTACAGTACCTCTACCCCCAGCTCTAACCCCACCTCTACCTCTACCACCACCTCTACATCTACCTCTAGCCCACATTTACCTTTATCCCCCACCTTACCCCCACACCTCTACCTCTACCTCTACCCCCACCTCTAGCTTTACTCCTACCTCTACCTCTACACCCACCTTTACCCCCACCTCTACCTCTACCCCCACCTCTACCTCTATCCCCACCTCTAGCCTTACTCCTACCTCTACCGCTACCCCCACCTTTACCCCCACCTCTACCTCTACCCCCACCTCTACCTTTACCCCCACCTCTACCTCTATCCCCACCTCTAGCCTTACTCCTACCTCTACCTCTACCCCCACCTTTACCCCTACACCTCTACCTCTACCCCCACCTCTAGCTTTACTCATACCTCTACCCCCACCTTTACCTCTACCCCCACCTCTACCTCTACCCCCACCTCTACATCCCCACCTCTAGCCTTACTCCTACCTCTACCTCTACCCCCACCTTTACCCCCACCTCTACCTCTACCTCTATCCCCACCTCTAGCCTTACTCCTACCTCTACCTCTACCCCCACCTTTACCCCTACACCTCTACCTCCACCTCTAACTCTATCTCTACCCCCACCTCTACCTCTACCCCCACCTTTACCCCCACCTCTACCCCCACCTCTAGCTTTACTCCTACCTCTACCTCTACCCCCACCTTTACCCCCACATCTACCTCTACCCCCACCTCTACCTCTATCCCCACCTCTAGCCTTACTCCTACCTCTACCTTTACCCCCACCTCTACCTCTACCCCCACTTTTACCCCCACACCTCTACCACCACCTCTAGCTTTACTCCTACCTATACCTCTACCCCCACCTCTACCTCTACCCCCACCTCTAGCCTTACTCCTACATCTACCTCTACCACCACCTCCACCACTAACTCTACGTTTACCTCTATCCCCCACCTCTACCTCTATCCGCGCCTCTGCCTCCACCCCCACCTCTACCTCTATCTCTACCCCATCCTCTACCTCTATCCCCTCCTCTACCTCTAACCCCACCTCTACCTCTACTGCCACCTCTACCCCAACATCTACTTCTCCTTCTACCTCTGGTTGTGATTCTTCTTCTGCAGGGAATAGTGCAGCCCCATCCCTAAATCACACTGACTGCAGATTAAAGGAGTTAAAACAAGATTAGGATTAATCAACCTCAGTAGAACAGGTTTAATCCCTTAAATTAGGCATGTTCTGGTGGGGCCCAGGCTCTGGCTGCAGTCTCTCCTCTCTTTCATCTCAAGACCTTATTTGAGTTTTCAAACAGAGGTGGCTCAGTAAGCTGTCGTCACCCTACAGGCATGATGGGTCCTCTCTCAAACTAAACACCGTGATGACAAGTGCATGTCTTATTGGCACCATGAGCCATGGCAGCTCAATGTGCATGCCAATGTATTCCTGAGCAGTTAGACAACTGCACTCCTCGTGTTCTACGGAGCAGGGTATGTGCTGTTTGATTTGTGCTCTTTATTAAAGGCCTGTTTACAGTGCTTTCTCTGGCAGGGTGCAGTGCATACTTCATGAGTGCTAAAATGAGCTTATCCAGTTTGATGCTTATTACGTAGAGGCATGCTAACTCATAAAACACGCAAGAGAAAACGAAGAGGGTTTGGCACAACTCCAACGAAAGATAGGAGTATTATAGTCCTCTCCTCTCAGCTCATCAATACACACGTATGCACACATGCACACACAAACTGATGTGCTCCCATGCTGTTGAGCTTGGTCTCCACAGCCTTCACCACAGCCTGGCCTTTTCTCATCCTATTATTCTCATGCCACGCCTCAGACCAGACCAGCCCTGCTCGCCCTCTCTCCCTCCAACACGACATAAACCATGATTAATGTGGTGTGAGACAACTGTGGCAAAAACACGAATAACAACACCTGTGATGGAAAGTAAGGCAAAACCTCTCACGGCTACTGTACAACCTTATAGGAAGAGCTTCTACTGCCTTTACCTGATTCTGTATGAATTTAGGACCTCATTGACCTTTATACTTCTGCCCTTTTCACTCGCCCATCTTGCCTAGCTAAATAAAGGTTAAATAAAAATATATATTTTACCCCTTCTACCTCCCGAGAGAGTTTTCATCTGTTATCGTGACTGCTGTATATACTCCACCTCAGGAAAATAAAAACAACAAACTGGCACTTGAACTGTACAGGGCTATAAACAAGCAGGAATCCATGCTTTCCTTGTTCCCAGTGATTTCAATTCCGCGTCATTAAGACACATGATGCCCAATTTCCATCAGCACGTCTCCTTCGCCACTAGGGGCGATAAAGTCCTACACCACTGTTACGCTACCCACAAGCAGCATAGAAATGCTTCCCTCGTCCCCCCTTCGGTAAATCATATCATGAGAATTGGTCCTCCGCCTTGGAGGCTATGCAACAAGACAATTGCAACAATTGCAACAATTGCTTGCTAGCGCTGACTGGAATATTCTCCTGGACTCCACCGATAGCATCAACGAGCTACGTCACCGGCTTCATTAGCATCGCCGACAGTGACGGTTCGCTTTCTTCCCAAACAAAAGCCCTGGATTAACACAGAGGTTGGCCGTAAACTAAAGGACAGGGCTAACCCACACAGGGCTATCGCAGACAACCCAGAGGCTATGGCTGAGGACACAAACGAGTACAAGAAGTCCTCCGCAGAGCCATCAACAAGCAAAAGGACAATATGGGAACAGGGTAGAATCCTATTACCCAGGCTCTCAAGCCTGCCGCACGTGGAAGGGCCTACAGTCCATTATGGATTATAAAGGAAGACCCAGTTATGATCTGCCCAAGTCTCTATGCACATCCTGCACACTCACTCACACTCCAACACACACACACAAACTCACACACTCAATACCTGGGGCGGCAGGTAGCCTTGTGGTTAGAGCGTTGGGGCAGTAACCGAAAGGTTGCTGGGTTGAATCCCTGAGCAGACAAGGTAAAAATCTGTCGTTCTGCCGTGAATGCCTTCAACTGAAATGTGTCTTCTGCATTTAACCCAACCCCTCTGAATCTGCAGGATGCTGCCTTAAACTGACATCCACATCTTAAGTGATTACAGCCTCAATTCTTCTTGGGTATGACACTACAAGCTTGGCACACCTGTATTTGGGGAGTTTCTCCCAGTTTCTCCCAAGCTCTGTCAGGTTGGATGTGAAGCGTCGCTGCAAAGCTATTTTCAGGTCTCTCCAAAGATGTTCGATCGGGTTCAAGTCCGGGCTCTGGCTGGGCCACTCAAGGACATGTGTGCTTGGGGTCATTGTCCTGTTGGAAGGCGCAAGAATCTCTCTGTAATTTGCTCTGTTCATCTTTCCCTTGATCCTGACTAGTCTCCCAGTCCCTGCCGCTGAAAAACGTACTCACAGCATGATGCTACCACCACCATGCTTCACCGTAGGGATGGTGTCAGGTTTCCTCCAGACGTGACGCTTGGCATTCAGGCCAAAGAGTTCAATCTTGATTTCATCAGACCAGAGAATATTGTTTCTCATGGTCTGAGAGTTCTTTAGGTGCCTTTTGGCAAACTCCAAGTGGGCTGTCATGTGCCTTTTACTGAGGAGTGGCTTCCGTCTGGCCACTCTACCATAAAGGCCTGATTGGTGGAGTACTGCAGAGATATTTGTCCTTCTGGAAGGAACTCTGGAGCTTTGTCAGAGTGACTATCGTGTTCTTGTCACCTCCCTGACCAAGGCCCTTCTTCCCTGATTGCTCAGTTTGGCCGGGTCTTGGTGGTTCCAAACTTCATCCATTTAAGAACAATGGAGGCCACTGTGTTCATGGGGACCTTCAATGCTGCAGAAATGTTTTGCTACCCTTCCACAGATCTGTGCCTCGACACAATCCTGTCTCGGAGATCAACATACAAATTCCTTCGACCTAATGGCTTGGTTTTTGCTCTGACATGCACTGTCAACTGTGGGACCTCATATAGACAGGTGTGTGCCTTTCCAAATCATGTACAATCAATTGAATTTACCACAGGTGGACTCCAATCAAGTTGTAGAAACATCTCAAAGATGATCAATGGAAACAGGATGCACCTGAGCTCAATTTCGAGTCTCATTGCAAAGGGTCTGAATACTTATGTACATAATGTTTTTCCGTTTTTTATTTGTAATACATTTGCAAAAATTTCTAAAAACCTATTTCATTCATTTTATAATAAGGCTGTAACGTAACAAAATGTGGAAAAGGGAAGGGGTCTGAATACTTTCTGAATGCGCTGTATATCCTGATGCCTAGTCACCTTACCCCTGTACATATCTAAACCTACCACTCCAGTATCCCTGCACATTTCAAATATAGTACTGGCACTGATCCTGGAACTGACCCTTAATATAGCTTACTTACTTTCTCCTGATCTTCTTTTTCTTATTTCTATAACTTACTTTCTCCTGATCTTCTTATTTCTATTTCTCTGGTTTTTGTTCTACTTTACTTTTTTTAGAAATGTTTTATAGTACTACTGTATTGTTGTGAAATAGCAAGCAAGAAAGGCATTTCACTGTACTAGTGCACATGAAAATAAACACTTTTAATTCACCTATCTGAAGCAAAATCCAGTTAATTAGCGGTTTGACAGAGTAAGTTGAACTGGTGCAGCCACTCCCCACAGAGCTCCTGTCTGTCTGTCTGACTCTTCACTGCACACTCCTTCCAGCCTGCTGCCTGCCTGCCATGGGAACCAGTTTGGCCTGTGCCAGTTTGCCCCTCGTCCCAGTCTGCTGTCCCAGTCTAGGAACTGCTAGGAGCTGCTGCCATCTGGCTGGGCTGGTAACAGCCGGCCTTCTCTCTCTCCCCCGCTGGCCTGGTGAATACAGGAAGACAACCCAGGGAAGGTGAGGCCACACTGTGATATGGACGAACAGAGAGCGTAGTAACAATACAAAAAAACAGGAGGCACAGAGGCATAGAGATAGAGAGAGAGATAGGGAGAGATAGAGAGAGATAGAGAGAGAGATAGAGAGAGAGATAGGGAGAGATAGAGAGAGAGATAGAGAGAGAGATAGGGAGAGAGAGGAGAGAGAGAGAGAGAGAGAGAGAGAGAGAGAGAGAGAGAGATGGGGAGAGGCAAGGAGAGAAAAGGACAGTGCTGCCTTTGGCTGCCACCTTCAGCAGGACACAGTGACCACACTTCCCTCCATGGTCTGTGTGTGGGGGGCGTACATGGGTGTGTGTTCATGTGCACAATCCTGCTCTTCTCAAACACATCCTGACAGGTCACAGCCGGAACGAGAGCTCCATTTACCCACAATTCAGCAGTAATTCCCAGATCTACGGCCGGGCAGGCATCCACAGAAGATGACCGCTCTGGAAGGTCAACAGAAGTTTGTAGAACAAGAGACTGACTAGTATATGGCACAAGCTATATTGATCTAACTAGTCTACAGCACAAGTCAGAGTGGTCTAACTAGTCTACAGCACAAGTCAGAGTGGTCAAACTAGTCTATAGCACAAGTCAAAGTGGTCTAACTAGTCTATAACACAAGTCACAGTGGTCTAACTAGTCTATAGCACAGGTCAGAGTGGTCTAACTAGTCTATAACGCAAGTCACATTGGTTTAACAAGTTTTTAGCTCAAGTCACAGTGGTTTAACTAGTCTATATGTAACGGCTTTCGTTGGTGGAAGGAGAGGAGGACCAAAATGCAGCGTGGTAAGTGTCCATAATTAGATATTTAATAAATCAACTGAACACTGAACAAAATAACAAAAGCACAAACAACCAACCGAAACAGTTCTGTATGGTGAAACACAGACACAGAAAATAACTACCCACAACCCATAGTGGGAAAACAGGCTAAATCACATTGTAGGATTTTTAATGAATTTATTTGCAAATTATGGTGGAAAATAAGTATTTGGTCACCTACAAACAAGCAAGATTTCTGGCTCTCACAGACCTGTAACTTCTTCTTTAAGAGGCTCCTCTGTCCTCCACTCGTTACCTGTATTAATGGCACCTGTTTGAACTTGTTATCAGTATAAAAGACACCTGCTAACAACCTCAAACAGTCACACTCCAAACTCCACTATGGCCAAGACCAAAGAGCTGTCAAAGGACACCAGAAACAAAATTGTAGACCTGCACCAGGCTGGGAAGACTGAATCTGCAATAGGTAAGCAGCTTGGTTTGAAGAAATCAACTGTGGGAGCAATTATTAGGAAATGGAAGACATACAAGACCACTGATAATCTCCCTCGATCTGGGGCTCCACGCAAGATCTCACCCCGTGGGGTCAAAATGATCACAAGAACGGTGAGCAAAAATCCCAGAACCACACGGGGGGACCTAGTGAATGACCTGCAGAGAGCTGGGACTAAAGTAACAAAGCCTACCATCAGTAACACACTACGCCGCCAGGGACTCAAATCCTGCAGTGCCAGACGTGTCCCCCTGCTTAAGCCAGTACATGTCCAGGCCCGTCTGAAGTTTGCTAGAGAGCATTTGGATGATCCAGAAGAAGATTGGGAGAATGTCATATGGTCAGATGAAACCAAAATAGAACTTTTTGGTAAAAACTCAACTCATCGTGTTTGGAGGACAAAGAATGCTGAGTTGCATCCAAAGAACACCATACCTACTGTGAAGCATGGGGGTGGAAACATCATGCTTTGGGGCTGTTTTTCTGCAAAGGGACCAGGACGACTGATCCGTGTAAAGGAAAGAATGAATGAGGCCATGTATCGTGAGATTTTGAGTGAAAACCTCCTTCCATCAGCAAGGGCATTGAAGATGAAACGTGGCTGGGTCTTTCAGCATGACAATGATCCCAAACACACCGCCCGGGCAACGAAGGAGTGGCTTCGTAAGAAGCATTTCAAGGTCCTGGAGTGGCCTAGCCAGTCTCCAGATCTCAACCCCATAGAAAATCTTTGGAGGAAGTTGAAAGTCTGTGTTGCCCAGCAACAGCCCCAAAACATCACTGCTGTAGAGGAGATCTGCATGGAGGAATGCGCCAAAATACCAGCAACAGTGTGTGAAAACCTTGTGAAGACTTACAGAAAGCGTTTGACCTCTGTCATTGCCAACAAAGGGTATATAACAAAGTATTGAGATAAACTTTTGTTATTGACCAAATACTTATTTTCCACCATAATTTGCAAATAAATTCATTAAAACTCCTACAATGTGATTTTCTGGAATTATTTTTCTCATTTTGTCTGTCATAGCTGAAGTGTACCTATGATGAAAAGTACAGGCCTCTCTCATCTTTTTAAGTGGGAGAACTTGCACAATTGGTGGCTGACTAAATACTTTTTTGCCCCACTGTAGAATGCCCACCCCAACTCACGCCCTGACCCAACTAAAATAAAGACATAAAAAAGGAACTAAGATCACAACGTGACACTATAACACAAGTCACAGTGGTCAAACTAGTAACAGCACAAGTCACAGTGGTCTAACTAATCTATAACACAAATCACTGTGGTCTAACTAGTAACAGCCCAAGTCACAGTGGTCTAACTAGTAATATCACAAGCCACAGTAGTCTAAAAAGTAATACCACAAGTTACAGTAGTCTAACTAGTAACATCACAAGTCACAGTAGTCTAACTAGTAATATCACAAGTCACAGTGGTGTAACTAGTCCATAGCACAAGTCACAGTGGTCTAACTAGTCTATAAAACAAGTCACAGTGGTCTAACTAGTCTATATTACAAGTCACAGAGGTCTAACTAGTCTATAACACAAGTCACAGTGGTCTAACTAGTCTACAACACAAATCACAGTGGTGTAACAAGTAACAGCACAAGCCACAGTGGTCTAACTAGTATATACAGTTGAAGTCGGAAGCGTACATACGCTTAGGTTGGAGTCATTAAAACTTGTTTTTCAACCACACCACAAATTTCTTGTTAACAAACTATAGTTTTGGCAAGTCGGTTAGGACATCTACTTTGTGCAGATTATTATTATTATTATTATTATTATTATTTCACTTATAATTGACTGAATCACCATTCCAGTGGGTCAGAAGTTTACATACACTAAGTTGACTGTGCCTTTAAACAGCTTGCAAAATTCCAGTAAATTATCTCACGGCTTTAGAAGCTTCTGACAGGCTAATCTACATAATTTGAGTCAATTGACATCATGGGAAAATCAAAAGAAATCAGCCAAGACCTCAGGAAAAACATTGTAGACCTCCACAAGTCTGGTTCATCCTTGGGAGCAATTTACAAACGCCTGAAGGTACCACGTTCATCTGTACAAACAATAGTACGCAAGTATAAACACCATGGGACCATGCAGCCGTCATAGCGCTCAGGAAGGAGATGTGTTCTGTCTCCTAGAGATGAACGTACTTTCGTGCGAAAAGTGCAAATCAATCCCAGAACAACAGCAAAGGACCTTGTGAAGATGCTGGAGGAAACAGGTACAAAAGTATCTATATCCACAGTATAACGAGTCCTATATCGACATAACCTGAAAGTCCGCTCAGCAAGGAAGAAGCCAGACTACGGTTTGCAACTGCACATGGGGACAAAGATCGTACTTTTTGGAGAAATGTCCTCTAGTCTGATGAAACAAAAATAGAACTGTTTGGCCATAATGACCATCGTTATGTTTGGAGGAAAAGGGGGATGCTTGCAAGCCAAAGAACACCATCCCAACTGTGCAGCAGGGGGGTGGCAGCATCATGTTGTGGGGGTGCTTTGCTGCAGGAGGGACTGGTGCACTTCACAAAATAGACAGCATCACGAGGAAGGAAAATTATGTGGATATATTGAAGCAACATCTCAATACATCACTTAGGAAGTTAAACTTGGGTCTTCCAAATGGACAATGACCCCAAGCATACTTCCAAAGTTGTGGCAAAATGGCTTAAGGACAACAAAGTCAAATTATTGGAATGGCCATCAAAAAGCCCTGACCTCTATCCTATAGAAAAATTTTCGGCAGAACTGAAAAGGTGTGTGCGAGCAAGGAGGCCTACAAACCTGACTCAGTTACACCAGCTCTGTCAGGAGGAATGGGCCAAAATTCACCCAACTTATTGTGGGAAGCTTGTGGAAGGCTACCCGAAACGTTTGGCCCAAGTTAAACAATTTAAAGGCAATGCTACCAAATACTAATTGAGTGTATGTAAACTTCTGACCCACTGGGAATGTGAAATAAAACCTGAAATAAATTATTCTCTCGACTATTATTCTGACATTTCACCTTCTTAAAATAAAGTGGTGATCCTAACTGACCTAAGACAGGGAATTTTTACTAGGATTAAATGTCAGGAATTGTGAAAAACTGAGTTTAAATGTATTTGGTTAAGGTGTATGTAAACTTCCGACTTCAACTGTAAGACAAGTCAATGGTCTAACTAGTCTATAACACAAATCACAGTGGTGTAACTAGTAATAGCACAAGTCACAATGGTCTAATTAGTATATAGTACAAGTCACATTGGTCTAACTAGTAATAGCACAAAAAGCTTATTTCTCTCAAATTGTGTGCACAAATTTGTTTACATCCTTGTTAGTGAGCATTTCTCCTTTGCCAAGATAATGCATCCACCTGACAGGTGTTGGATATCAAGAAGCTGATTAAACAGCATGACCATTACATTAGTGTCGCATTGCATGAGGCAAATGGTCACATCAGACACTGACTGCTTTTCTGATCCACGCCCCTACCTTTTTTTAAGGTATCTGTGACCAAAATATGCATATCTCTATTCCAAGTCATGTGAAATCCATAGATTAAGTCCTAATGAATTTGTTTCAATTGATTGATTTCCTTATAATAACTGTAACTCAGTAAAATCTTTGACATTGTTGCATGTTGCGTTTATATTTTTGTTCAGTGTAGTAATAGCACAAGCCACAGTGGTTTAACTAGTATATAGCACAAGCCAGATTGGTTTCCATTAGACTTCACAGTGCCCATGTCAAATGTGTCCCAAATACCAGCTTTAACCCCTAAACAGAATCTGCCAAATGTGCCTGTCCCATACTGTGCAGACACCACGAGTGCACCCAATTTTAAATGGAGCATGTTGTTGCCAAGAGAAACGTGATTCCGACAAAGCATTTTCTAATTTTGTCTCCTAGTGTTATCAAGCCCTCCAGTTTTCAGTTCAACTAACTTGACAAGCAGACACAGACTGTACTCTATATTTGCCCACAAAGCTCATATGAAGTGTCTCTTCTTAGCATTTTTGACCTGTTAACCTTCTAAGTGTTGACCTTTAAGCGAGGACAACTTACCAAATACTGAAAATTTAATTAAATGGTTAAATGTATATGTTAATGTAAATGTACATGTTTGCACAGTGCAACCCAAGAGGAGCAACCATCAGCACATTGTTTTGACATGATTAGTCTCTTTCTCTCTCTCTCTCCCTCTCTTTCTCCTACAGTCTCTTCTCTCTGTCCATCTCTGTCTACTCCTCCCCCTCATCACCAATGGAGCCCAGTTTCTCTGTCCTTTCTCCTCATTCTATTTCATGCCTCGTCCTCCTCTCTCTCAGCAATCATCCATCACCACAGAGCCCTCCCCTAAATGCCCTTCCACCCTCTAGCCTCTGCAGCCAGGCGGACCTGACTGTCGCTAGTCTCCAGCACTAACAGACAGACACACTCCTGTCCTCTCCTCTGTGACTCATCACTTCATCTAGCACCATTTGTCATTCAGAGGACATCCAAGACTGCCTCATGTTGAGACGTAGGTGGACAATACAGTAACACAAAATAACTATATGTTACAATCACAGTCGTGAAGAGGGAACGACAACACCTTTTCCCCCTCAGGAGACTGAAAAGATTTGGTATGGGTCCCCATATCCTCAAAAATGTATACAGCTGCACCATCAAGAGCATCATGACCGGTTGCATGGCAACTGCTCGGCATCTGACCGCAAGGCGCTACATCACTGGAGCCAAGCTATCTGCCATCCAGGACCTATATACTAGGCGGTGTCAGAGGAAGGCCCAAAAAATTGTGAAAGACTCCAGTCACCCAAGTCATAGACTGTTCTCTCTACTACTGCACGGCAAGCGGTACTGGAACGCCAAGTCTAGGACCAAAAGGCTCCTTAACAACTTCTACCCCCAAGCTATAAGACTGCTGAACAATTAATCAAATGGTCACCCGAACTATTTACATTGACCCCCCCCCCCCCCCTTTGTTTTTACACTGCTGCTACTCACTGTTTATTATTTATGCATAGTCACTTTACCCTTACCTACATGTACAAATTATCTCAACTAACCTGCACATGAGCGGCAGGTAGCCTAGTGGTTAGATCATTGGACCAGTAAGGTTGCTGGTTTGAAAGGTTGCTGGTTTGAAAGGTTGCTGGATCGAATCCCTGAGCTGACAAGGTAAAATTATGTTGTTCTGCCCCTGAACAAGGCAGTTAACCCACTGTTCCCCAGTAGGCCGGCATTGTAAATAAGAATTTGTTCTTAACTGACTTGCCTAGTTAAACAAAAAAAACATTTAAATTGACTCGGTACCCCCTGTATACAGCCTCTTTATTGTGTTAATTAACATTTTATTTCGTAAATATTTTCTTAATTCTTTCTTGAACTGCATTGTTGGTTAAGGGTTTGTAAGTAAGCATTTCACGGTAAGGTTTACACCTGTTGTATTCAGCATTTCACGGTAAGGTCTACACCTGTTGTATTCAGCATTTCACGGTAAGGTCTACACCTGTTGTATTCGGCGCATGTGACAAATACAATACAATTTGATTTGATTGAATTATGTCATGCCACTTGTCAAAAGATTTTATGAAAATTCACGACAACTCGTAAATAATGGATCTGCAATATCATGACGCACGCAGTGGGGTTTAATCCTACGGGGGTGGAGTATTTTAGCATAGCTATCCAACAAACTAAACGAAATCACTGTATATGACACACTGTTGAATCATCCTTATAAACTGCAACTGAAAGTGACAGTTTCGAATCACGATCATAATAAAGGCCCAAGATCAAGTTTAATGGATATTTATTATTTACAAAACACTGAATATGTACCACAAAGAAATGGAAATAAATTAAGATGTCAACAAACAAATAATTGTGGTGACAGCTGATTTTGACAGTTGAGGGGGTTCCATCTACATCCAGCTACATCTTCCCACAACCCACCACATCACCCTGTTGCATGAGAATGTTCCTGCAATGCTGGAAATGTAAAAGTGCATTTGAGGTTTAAAAATGCTTCTGAAGTTTGTAATTTCCACTTTGACATTTCAGACTTGATTTTCCCTGACCAAAAAAATGTATCAACCCTTACAAAAATGTCCATTAATTATAATTCACATAATAATTCACATTTCCTGTTGCTGTTGGATTATTTTACTACTGTAGCAAACTGGTTCAAATTAAGATCCTACATCTGTAAAGAGAGAAATGTAAAACACAAGGATACACTTGCACACATCTACAGTACAAACATACATCAGACAAATAAATTGCATCTGGAAGCACAGTTGTGAAAATGTACTGTATGTATACAGTCAAATGAAACACCACAACACACACAAACATATGCCAACACATGTTCACAGACGAGCAGTAGGAATCACACCTCCATTAGCACCCAGATAAAAATGTAAAGTATGGTAAACAAGGTGTAACTAGCACCACAGCTTGGTGAATCATTTTCATATAGCACTTGTCAAAGATGTGGAGGGGGAAAAAGGCTATTGGTGCAGAACTGCCACTTCAGGTGTGAGACCTGTAATTAGTGACATTTCACTCAGAACTGGATTTGATCACTCTGCAATTAAAAACTGGCCATTTTCCCTGCTAATAATAAGTCTGACACACACAGTGCTGTGTGAAGCAGGAGAAGGAGATGCAGGAGATGCAACTACAGTTGATTATAATCTTATGTGTTGGGGTTGACGTCACTTCCTCTTGAATTTGCAGACGTGTTGCTGTGCATTTTGTTGCTGTGCGTTTTGTTGCCAACCTTACTTTGCTAGCTGACAACTTTACGTTTTTTTATTTTTACTTTTTAATTACCGTTTATATTTTTAGTTTTTCCATCACAACTTTTTTCCCTCATTCAACTTTTTCACTCCGGACGCTTTATCTGGACATGGTTCGTCAGTACTTTCAACAGCCGAAGCTAAGTAGTAACATTAACATGATGTCTTTTAATTGCAGTCGCTGTACTCATAATATACAGGAGAACGATCGCCTTACGGCGAGGATAGCTGTGCTACAAGCCCAGCTTCAGACGCAATCGTGAGGCAAGGGTAATTTCAGTGTAGGAAAGGAAGAAACAGCGGGTCGGAGTCGGAGTCTGAGGCTGAGTCTTCTCTTGTCTCTACTCCTCCCGTTACGGGGTCTGAGACGCCGAAGGCGCCCACCATTAGCTCTGACAAATTGAAAACCCTAGTCATTGGCGACTCCATTACCCGCAGTATTAGACTTAAAACGAATCACCCAGCGATCATACACTGTTTACCAGGGGGCAGGGCTACCGATGTTAAGGCTAATCTGAAGATGGTGCTGGCTAAAGCTAAAACTGGCGAGTGTAGAGAGTATAGAGATATTGTTATCCACGTCGGCACCAACGATGTTATGATGAAACAGTCAGAGGTCACCAAGCGCAACATAGCTTCAGCGTGTAAATCAGCTAGAAAGATGTGTCGGCATCGAGTAATTGTCTCTGGCCCCCTCCCAGTTAGGGGGAGTGACGAGCTCTACAGCAGAGTCTCACAACTCAATCGCTGGTTGAACACTGTTTTCTGCCCCTCCCAAAAGATAGAATTTGTAGATAATTGGCCCTCTTTCTGGGACTCACCCACAAACAGGACCAAGCCTGACCTGCTTAGGAGTGACGGACTCCATCCTAGCTGGAGGGGTGCTCTCATCTTATCTACGAACATAGACAGGGCTCTAACTCCACAATGAAATAGGGTGCAGGCCAGGCAGCAGTCTGTTAGCCAATCTGCCAGCTTAGTGGAGTCTGCCACAAGCATAGTCAGTGTAGTCAGCTCAGCCATCCCCATTGAGACTGTGTCTGTGCCTCGACCTAGGTTGGGCAAAACTAAACATGGCGGTGTTCACCTTAGCAATCTTATTAGGATAAAGACCTCCTCCATTCCTGCTATTATTGAAAGAGATCGTGATACCTCACATCTCAAAATAGGGTTACTTAATGTTAGATCCCTCACTTCAAAGGCAGTTATAGTCAATGAACTAATCACTGATCACAATCTTGATGTGATTGGCCTGACTGAAACTTGGCTTAAGCCTGATGAATTTACTGTGTTAAATGAGGCCTCACCTCCTGGTTACACTAGTGACCATATCCCCCGTGCATCCCGCAAAGGCGGAGGTGTTGCTAACATTTACGATAGCAAATTTCAATTTACAAAAAATAAAATTACGTTTTCGTCTTTTGAGCTTCTAGTCATGAAATCTATGCAGCCTACTCAATCACTTTTTATAGCTACTGTTTACAGGCCTCCTGGGCCATATACAGCGTTCCTCTCTGAGTTCCCTGAATTCCTATCGGACCTTGTAGTCATAGCAGATAATATTCTAATTTTTGGGGATTTTAATATTCATATGGAAAAGTCCACAGACCCACTCCAAAAGGCTTTCGGAGCCATCATCGACTCAGTGGGTTGTGTCCAACATGTCTCTGGACCTACTCACTGCCACAGTCATACTCTGGACCTAGTTTTGTCCCATGGAATAAATGTTGTAGATCTTAATGTTTTTCCTCATAATCCTGGACTATCGGACCACCATTTTATTACGTTTGAAATCCAACAAATAATCTGCTCAGACTCCAACCAAGGAGCATCAAAAGTCGTGCTATAAATTCTCAGACAACACAAAAATTCCTTGATGCCCTTCCAGACTCCTTCTG